>NC_092340.1:42506979-42813750 GCF_046630445.1 Rutidosis leptorrhynchoides
AGAATCAACATGTTCACCTACTACTATTTGGATCAGTTTAAATACGGAGTACTATCAAGAGTTGAAGACACACATATTTTTCATACAATTATTATACGCAAGTTATTATTCTGTAATTTTTATTACTCTATTAGTTCAAGGTTAAAAATAGTTGTACTATTTAGGGGTATTGTTCGTGATTAAGGGTATTATTGTACGCGTGAAAGGGGTGTTATTATTGTAATTTTTCTACCGTTTGAAGTTAATACAAGTGAAGATATTTTAGTAAGTTTACTCTGTTAAAATTAGCGTTGTTATTATGTTTGCATATCTATATTTTTATGTCTACCTTAGTGTAATGAATAGCTAAATTTCCCTAGTGTTTGCTTAAATGTAGAGCCCCTAGTGAAATGGATTGTTACCATTAGTAAAAGTTAAAATGTAACTTTAGTATTTTTAATATTGAGCCTAGTTAAAAGAACCATTTTTTTTTAATTAGGTATTTAACCCTTGCCACTTAATTAATTAAATTTAAATAACGAAAGTTGTTTTTATTTACATAAATTGAGCTTCAACATTAAAAATGATCTAGACGAATTTATGGATAAGTTATTGACACCAATTTAGAAATAAACTTCGGTGGTTTGGGTGATATCAATAAGTTATATGAAGGTGAAATTATAAAAAGGGAAACCGTTATAATTTAGGTATTGGCGAAGGTCAAAACTAGGCTAGGTCTCAATTTAAATACTTAGGGAATAGTAGCTTTCTAAAAAGAATCCAATGAAAATTAGATTTTATTTAGTTAAGTTGTAACTTTATATTTATTCGAGAGAAAAATGTAAAGTTTAATACTAGAACATTTTAAATAGGGCGTAAAACTTAAAACAATCCATGGACCTAGGGGTGACACAATTAAGTAAACACTCCCAATTATCTTATTTATATTTGTTATAAAAGTATTATTAAAATTATTTACGAATTATCTTTTTAAAATATAAAAAAATACATAAAAACAATTATTTTTCGTAACAGTAATCTGTCACATCTTTTTACTCATACACGAATCGTGTATAGTCACACGAATCTTGTAAGGCTCTGACGCGGCTACAGTACAGCTAGGATTAAATTTAGGGTTTTAATTATTTAATTATATATATTTAGGTTATTAGTTATTTTAATTAAGTTAATTAGTTTTACTTATTATAAAATACCTTAATAAATGTTTTAATCTTAAAATTAGTATTAATTATTATAAGTTTATAAATTGTAACTAGTTTATAATTAGTAAATTAATTAAATTCCTTTTAATTTGTATTAGTTTTACTAAAAATGCATTTTAGTTAATTTAAATAAGTTTCTATTATAATTGCTCAAAACAAAATTCTAAATATATAGTTTCATTAAAAGTTACTATTTTACTAATTACCATTTAGTAACATAATTAATGCATCATAATTAGTTTATTTTCATTTAGTTCCTTTTTAAGTTAATTTTTGTAATCTTGTAATTTTATTTAGTAAATTAGTTTTAGTTATTTTCTTTTACTGTTATTTTACAATTGCCTAATCCAAAACCCCCTTTAATTAAGTTTGACATCAAAGACTATTAAAAACCATTAAACACTCCATCTCCCTGTGGAACGAATCGGATTTACCAACAAACTAAACTACACGGATAGGACTAGTTGCCTATATATATGTGTGAAATCAACCCAAAATCTATAAAATACCACATATACAATAAATCAATTCGTGTAACAAAACAACTCAAATCCGTTCATAAATAAAGGTTACGTTTCCGCACATCAACTTTTTGGCGCCGCTGCCGGGGAGTTGGCAGTAAATAAATAGATAATTTTTCTGGTTCGTAGTAGTAGTTGGATTTGTACGTGGACCGGGTTGTTGGATCACCAATTTTATTGGTCTTTGAAGGATCCTGCCCCTCTGCTGCATCTTTTAGCTATTCGAAACGTGGGCAAAAATCAGAAGGAAAATCTGTTTGTTTAAGGGTTTTTATCATTGTTTTTATGTTATTCGATCCTCTCGAGGAAATTCATTTCCAAGAAAGTTCAAAGTTTTTGAATAAATCCTTTAATTCTTTGTACAATTTCCCAAATTGTATGATCCGTTCAATCCTAAACTCGTTAAACTTAATCCGGAACCTCAAAGAATTAATAAAAGACAAAAACAACAAAAAGAAATAGGAAGTACTAGTAATTTTAAAACACCGAAAAACTCTAAAAAAAAAAAGAAACAAGTAGGTAACCCTAGATAAACCTTTAGTGAAGTGATCTCATAATAGAAATTAATGTATGAACTTACGTTCCTCCAACGCTGAATTAACTCCCTCACATCCGGAACCCGAAAGAAAATTCCACGAACTCTTAAGAACTCAAGAAGTAGAATCTCTTGCTAAAAATTTAGAGTCACTTTTCTTAGAATCCGACTCTGAACCAATAATTCAACCAATCATAGAGCCGATTATTAAAGAAGAAGAAGAAATGGCTGATACAAATCAAACGATGGAAGCATTAATGAAGGCCACAAGAAAAGGTCAAGGCGACGCAATCATCCAACCTACGATGAGTGATGGCTTTGAAATAAAAGGTCAATTTTTACACATGGTAACTAATACATGTCAATTCGGTGGAGCCCCAAATGAGGATGCTAACGAGCATCTTCGTAAGTTTGTAAGCATTTGCAAGCTTTTCAAAATCAAAGATGTCACCGATGAAGTTGCATGTTTAAAAATCTTTCCATGGTCATTAAAAGATGATGCAAGAGATTGGCTAGACTCATTACCAGAAGGTTATATTGAAAACTGGAATGATATGATGGATAAATTTTTGTCAGAATTCTTTCCTGCTTCAAAAGCAGCAAAATTACAAAGTGACATAAATCACTTTAAACAAAAGCCTAATGAAACCCTTTATGAAGCTTGGACCCGATTCAATAAAATGCTTCGAATATGTCCTCAACACGGGTTGAATACATTCCAAAAGGTCCAAATATTCTATAAAGGAGTCAATGTGGCAACTAAAAAAGATATAGATGTTGCAGCCGGAGGTTCGATCATGAAGAAAACACCTGAAGACGCTCACACAATCATTGCTGATTTAGCGTCCCATTCTCATAATTGGCATCAAGAAATAGAATTTTCTAGATCATCAAATGTTGCTAGTATTGAAAGCAATGATGAAATTGCTTCTTTAAAAGTTCAAATAGCAAATCAAGCAAGACAAATCGAGAAAGTAACCAAGGAAATGCATTCTATCAGAGTAGGATGTGAACTGTGCCAAGGTCCCCATCTTACTAGAGATTGTGATCAAAGTACAATGGAAGAACAAGCAAATTTCTTAGGATACTTACGAAAAGGTGAAATGAACTTCAGTGATTTTCCAGCTATAGAAGCAAACAACCAAAAATATCCTCCTATAAACAGCTATCAAGTAGGAGGACCTTCAGGATCAAATAATAATAACTATCAAAATAACAATAACTATCAAGGAGGAAATCCAGGTTACCAAAACAACCGGAATTTTCCAAATCAAAATCAAAGAAATGCACCACCAGGTTATAATCACTTAAATAACCGAAATCAACCTCAACGAAATTATCAAAATAATTTCCAACACACACAACCACTAGCATTCAATCAACCACAACCATTAGCAATTATGCAACCTCAACCTGAGAGGAAATCTAATTTAGAAGATCTCTTAAGAGATTTTATGGTTAAGCACGAGCAAAATGCAGAGCTCCAAACTCAGCAAATCCGAAATCAACAAGCCACAATACAAAACTTAGAAAGGGATGTTGGAAGGATATCACAGTTACTATCAGAGAGACCACCAGGTACTCTCCCCTCAAATACTCAAGTGAATCCCAACAACCCCCAAACAAGGAACGAGCATGTAAATGCTATAACTACTAGAAGTGGCTTAACTACTAAACCGGAGACTCTTAAGTCCCCGGAAGTTTCTTTATCTCCTTCTGTTTTACAAATACCGGTTGATGAAAATGAGCAAGTTGATAAAGAACAAGAGAAAGATGATCCACCTGAGGTCATACCAAAGAAAAGTGAAGAACCACCAGTAAAGGTGCATAAGGAACCTATTCCTTACCCGAAAGCATTAAAGAAAGACAGACTCGCAAGGCGGTATGAGAAATTTGCGGACATGATTAAGCAAATTAGCATTAACATGCCACTCGCGGAGGTTCTTAGGGATATGCCCAATTACGGGAAGTTTTTAAAGGATCTCATATCCTCGAAGGGTAAATACCACGACGTTTCTGCCACATTCCTCCATGAGGAATGTTCGGCCATCTTAAAGAAACAAAATGTACCTCCAAAATTAGGAGACCCTGGTAGTTTTATCATACCATGTATGATGGGTGATTCGGTAGTGTACGATGCACTAGCCGACCTAGGTGCAAGTGTTAACTTAATGCCTTACTCGTTATATTTAAAACTTGACTTAGGAGACTTAAAACCAACCCGAATGGGTATTCGATTAGCAAACCAATCATTTGATACTCCAATAGGTATAGCCGAGGATATACTTGTAAAAGTTGGCTCACTCATCTTTCCCGTCGACTTTGTTATTCTAGAAATGCAAGAGGACACAAAAGTTCCTATCATTTTAGGACATCCTTTCCTAAATACTGCAGATGCTATCATCAATGTCCAAAAAGAACAATTAAGTCTAGGTGTGGGAAACGAGAGAATAATTTGTCACATTGACAAAGCCATGAAAAGACCCACTTCTACCGATGACTCTTGTTTTCAAATTGATGTTATAGATCTTTGTGTCGAGAATGAATTGAAGGAGCTACTTGAAATTGATATCCCGGGGTTAGCCCCGGTAAGTGAGAATGAATACTTCAATATTGATAAAGATTTTGATGAGTTGATGAAGGTGGTCACGGATGATGAGACCATAATAGAAGAAATTCCCATGGAAGAGGAATCGTTTGAGGAAATCAAAAATGAAGATAGATTTCGTATAAAAAATTCCTTAGAAGAACCACCCGTACTAGAGCTTAAAGAGCTACCCAAACACTTGGAGTATGCTTATCTCGAAGGTACATCTAAATTACCAGTAATTATTGCTTCACATCTTTCAGATAATGAGAAGGATAAGCTAATTTCTGTATTAAAAACCCATAAAAAGGCTATAGCCTGGAAAACAACCGACATTCCGGGAATAAACCCGTCTTATTGTACACATAAAATTCTCCTTGAGAATGACTACAAACCCGTAGTACAAAGACAACGCAGGCTAAATCCCAACATGAAAGAGGTTGTTAAAAAGGAGGTCGTCAAGCTTCTTGACGCCGGGTTAATCTACCCCATCTCCGATAGTCCATGGGTTAGTCCAGTACAAGTAGTACCCAAAAAGGGGGGTACAACCGTTATATTAAATGAAAAGGACGAACTCGTCCCAACTAGAACAGTTACCGGCTGGAGAGTCTGTATTGATTACAGACGTCTAAATGATGCCACTAGAAAGGATCATTTCCCGTTACCTTTTATTGATCAAATGCTTGAACGATTAGCGGGAAAAGAATATTATTGCTTTTTAGACGGTTTCTCCGGTTACTTCCAAATTCCAATTGATCCCAACGACCAAGAAAAGACCACATTCACTTGTCCTTTCGGTACCTTTGCCTATCGCCGCATGCCGTTTGGTTTATGCAATGCACCCGGAACCTTTCAAAGGTGCATGATGGCAATCTTTGATGATATGGTAGAGGATTGTATGGAAGTCTTCATGGATGACTTTTCCGTGTTTGGAGACTCCTTTGAATCGTGTCTTTTCAATCTAGAACGTATGCTTATCCGATGTGAGAAAGCAAACTTGGTCCTAAATTGGGAAAAATGCCACTTCATGGTGAAGGAGGGCATTGTACTTGGTCACAAAATATCTCGTGCAGGAATAGAGGTAGATAAAGCTAAAATTGAAGTTATCTCTAAGCTACCTAAACCATCAAATGTTAAAGCAATTAGAAGCTTTCTTGGTCACGCAGGATTCTATAGGCGATTTATCAAAGATTTTTCTAAAATCGCCCGCCCATTGACCAAGCTTCTTGAAAAGGATGCTCCATTTGACTTTGACACTAATTGCGAGAATGCATTCTCGATTCTTAAGTCAAAACTCACACAAGCTCCCATTATGGTATCTCCAGATTGGAGTATGCCATTTGAGCTAATGTGCGACGCAAGCGACTATGCTTTAGGTGCTGTTTCAGGACAACGTCCTGATAATCATTTTCTTCCAATTTATTATGCAAGTAAAACTCTAACAGGAGCCCAAATTAATTATACCACCACGGAAAAAGAACTCCTAGCGGTTGTTTATGCATTTGATAAATTTCGGTCATATTTGGTGTTGTCCAAGACCATTGTTTACACGGACCATTCGGCACTTAGGTATTTATTCTCGAAACTAGATGCAAAACATCGTCTCATACGTTGGGTTCTTTTACTTCAAGAATTTGACATTGAGATACGTGACAAGAAAGGAGCTGAGAATCTAGCTGCCGATCATTTATCTCGACTTGAAAACCCCGAATTAGATAAACTTGATGATACAATCATCAAAGATACATTTCCTGACGAATCTCTAATGAGGGTTGAAAAAGAATCTGAAATCCCATGGTTTGCCCATTTTTCAAACTATCTTGCTTCAGGCATTCTACAAAAAGGACTTACTTATCAGCAAAAGAAGAAATTCTTTGCGGATTTAAAGTCTTATTTCTGGGAATACCCAGACCTATTTCGTGTTGGTGCGGATCAAATAATTCGCCGTTGTGTGTACGGACAAGAAGCTCAACAAATTCTTGAGCATTGCCATCAAGGGCCAACCGGCGGTCATTTCGGACCAAACCAC
This sequence comes from Rutidosis leptorrhynchoides, assembly GCF_046630445.1. Classification (NCBI taxonomy): domain Eukaryota; kingdom Viridiplantae; phylum Streptophyta; class Magnoliopsida; order Asterales; family Asteraceae; genus Rutidosis; species Rutidosis leptorrhynchoides. The sequence continues at coordinate 42,513,854 of NC_092340.1, forward strand.
ACTGCAAGAAAAATCCTTGAATCGGGCTTTTATTGGCCCACGATCTTTAAAGATGCCCATGATTTCGTTCGGACTTGTAACGCATGCCAACTAACGGGTAACATCACGAAAAAGGATGAGATGCCTCAAACCGGCATCCAAGTTTGTGAAATCTTTGACATTTGGGGAATCGATTTCATGGGACCCTTTCCAAGTTCACATAAGTGCAAGTACATACTAGTAGCCGTTGACTATGTATCCAAGTGGGCTGAAGCAAAAGCTTTGCCTACAAATGATGCTAGGGTGGTGGTAAACTTCTTGAAAAATCTCTTCTCACGCTTTGGAATCCCAAAAGCACTCATATCCGACCGAGGAACACATTTTACCAACAACCTTCTTGAAAAGGTGTTGAAGAAGTATGGCGTAACTCATCGTTTCTCTACTCCGTACCACCCGCAAACAAGTGGTCAAGTGGAGAACACGAATCGTGCCTTAAAACGCATACTTGAGAAGACGGTTAATAACAACCCTAAAATCTGGCAACGCAAGTTAGATGACGCGTTGTGGGCTTTTAGGACTGCGTATAAAACACCAATAGGTACCACGCCATTTAGACTTGTATACGGTAAAGCGTGTCATCTACCTGTTGAAGTTGAACACAAGGCGTACTGGGCTATGAGAGAATGTAATACCGACCTTGTACAAGCCGGAGAAAATAGGTTATCACAACTTAACGAACTAGATGAATTAAGATTACAAGCCTACGAAAATTCTAAAACATATAAAGAAAAAACTAAAGTATGGCACGATGCACGATTAAAAAAGAAAGAATTTGAGCAAGGGGATAAAGTATTGGTATTCCAATCACGTTTCAAGTTTTCACCTGGTAAACTTAGATCCCGATGGAATGGGCCATATATAATAAAACAGGTTTTTCCATCTGGATATGCAGAGTTGTATGGTAAAGACGGCGGAACTTTCAAAGTGAACGGACACAGACTCAAGTTATACTTTGAAGAAATCAATACTACGGAAAGAGACGAAACCACCTTCTACCCTAAGGACAAATAAATTCAGGGTAACTCTAAGGTTTTAAACTCCATTCTTGATTTTTATTCTTATCTTTAAGAGTGGGGTTAGATTGGTCTTTCCCTAGCAGACCCTAAAGAACTAGTCTTCTCCCTCCATTCTACCTTTTTAATTTCTTTTGGTTTGTTTTTATTGTTTATTTTCAAGATGCGAGGTCAATATATCTACAACCACTTCATTTTAATATGCGATAAGATTTTACCAAGAGATGTGGTGTTAGATATTAAGAAAAAATGCGATGCGACGAGAAAAGGAGAAAGACAAGATTATAATGAGAAAAATTATGGAAAAGGCAAATCAAAATGCGCTAAAAGGCGTCGGGCACGTCAATTGGGTAAATGTGAAAAATGTGGAAAACCAGCTCACTCAGGAGATTGCCCAAAGAACCAAACGGACTCTAATTTCGAGTACGTAACTTTATGCCGAGAAGGGCCTTTCAAATGTTTAGAAGAAAACCTCTTAAACCCACGAGGTTACGCCTACGAGGCAATGGGAAGCGAAATTTCGCGACTCGACTACGAAGCGAGTCAACGTGGGTTCACTATCTAATTCTTTTTCTCGTCGATTGTATGTATGTGCATATTTTATTTTTATTTTGTGTGTATTTTGGTTCATATTTGTTTGCAGTGAGTTTTATAAAAAGGTCTACTATTTAAAATTGATTAAACTTGAATTTAACCTGTTTTTATTGAAAACGATAATGTTAAAGTGTTAAAACTGAATTATTATTGTTCAAAATTGCATGCAATTAATTGTTAAATTTTTAAGATATCATTTAAATAGTAAACCACGAAAAACAAAATAAAAATAAAAAAAAAAAATCCTTTCTACTAAATTGAGGTGAAACGCCTTGAGTTTAACTTGTTTCTTTGAAAATAAAAATGTTAGGTGTCACAACTGAATTTTTACTTTTCAAAAATTGTACAGAATATTTGTTAAATTCTAAAAGTCTGTAGTAGATTGCAAAAATATACTCTTTTATCAATAACCGTAAAAATATATAACTTATAAAACTTTGTCGTGGATAATGATAGGTTTGACAACCGAAATTAATCTCTACCTAGACGATAGGAAACAAAGTTTTAAGTTTGAAAATTAGTTGATTTAAGGGTATATAACAAAAATAGAGTGAATTTTTATTTATTTAATTTTTATTTTTCATGTACTTGTTTTTATTTTATTTATTTTCGATAAAACTTTTAAAAACTTTAACTTTTAATTAATTGAATTTTATAAATTGAAGTTAATAATTTATAAACAGATTAAGATCAGGTGTAAAAACCGAATTTCCGTTACAAATATAAATTTTTAAAAGATATTTTAAATTCAATTGATTTTAAGTTATAAAAAATAGAGTGTTTTTATTTTATTTTAAATTTGTTTTCGAAAAACATTAAAAACTTTAACTATTAATAAATTAAATTTTATAAATTTATTTTTAAGATTTATAAACGGATAAAGAACAGGTGTAAAAACCGAATTTCCGTTACAAATATAAATCTATAAAAGATATTTTAAAACTTAATTGATTATAAGTTATATAAAAAAAAAAAAAAAAATACAGCTGAAATTTAGCCTTACACGATTCGTGTACCCCTACACGATTCGTGTAAGGCCAAAAAACCTGAACATATCAGACGGGGCAGGGGACTGCTTCTCACACTTTATCCCTCCCCAATTTTTTTTTGCTGCGACGAACCACACACCCCAAAATCCTCAAAATCGCACCAAATACATAAATTAACACCTCCAATCTCCTCTAATTCTTCAATCTTTCATCATGCCAAGAGTGGTAAGGATTTTTAACCCATTTTAATTAGTGTTCTTCAAGTTTTTCATTATTTTTCTTTATAGTTATAATCCGAATTTTGTGCATGTTTGTGTTGATTTTTTCTTGATTATTGTTATATCTATGTTGTTAGTAATATGATAAACCCGATTAGCATAAGAAAATGATGTTTAATTGGTGTTTGCAAATTAGGGTTTATACCAAATTGGGGAAAATTGAGAAATTGAAACTAAAGTGTGTTAATTTGGTTATAATTAGTTGTTTTTGAGTATTTTGTTAGTATATAGAACTTGTGAACATGATTTTGATTGCTTGATTGTGTGATTTTTAATTTTAGCCTAAATTTGTTAACTTTTGATACTTTCATGAATCAAGTATGCGTTTTAAGGATGTTAAGGATGATTTAGAAGCTGAGATACGCGCAATGTGATTGAATTGAAGTAGATATGCTTAGAAAAATTGCGTGTTTTCACTTGTGAATTAGACTTTTTATATGAAACTTGATTTTTGATTTGTGATTTTTGGTTTGTTTTCGTTTGGTTTTGAATTATAGAACTAAATCTTCCAAGCTTGTTGAATTAAATTGATTAAGGTGGTGTTGAAAACAAGTTGTTTGTTGAAGTTAAAATCTTTGCTAACATTTACACATCCTATTGGGATGATTTCCTTGTTTTTAAAATGTTATGCAGGGACCAATTAGAATGAGGGCAGTTAACCAACAAGAGGAAGTTACGCCCGAAATGGAACAACAACTCTTGCAACTACACCCGATTCTACATTTCCCTATAGAATTAAGCCAAAGGGTACAAAAAGTTAAGGATTTACTTACTCTGGTAAATCGAACAATCAATCAAGTTTGCATTGTTGATTGGACTCCCCTAGGTCCCCCAGTTAATTTAGATACACAGATAAGGAATATTTTAACCCAAAGCTACACGGATGAATTTGGGGTAATTAGGTATTTTAATGACTGGGAGAGATTATTTCGTTTGACTGCTCCTGTATATTGGGAATTGTGTTTAGAATTTTACTCTACTGTTAGGATGAATACCCGCCCCGCAACTGTCCAAGATACTAGTTTCCTACAATTCCGACTGGGTGGGGTTGATAGAGTAATGTCCCTAGGCGACATAACTATGGCCTTAGGGATTTATGAGGGTGATGATATGATTCCTCCAGGTTTTTGGGAATTTATATTTACAGGAGCTAGGTATTCAGGAGATTATGATTCTGTCAGCGTCTGGCGATCTTTTTCCGGAAGAAATTCATATACAGCAGGCCGAGAATCATACCTTAAGATCCAAGATATTCGCTATCGATTAATTCATAAATTTATAGCGAACACGATTAACCAAAGGGCATTCCTTACTACAGATAGGATTAATTATGTCGACCTTTGGTATTTGGATGTTATTAGAGATAGGGAAACTAATATTAGTATACCCTATGGAGTGGCCTACTTTTTGGCCAATGTAGGAAAGGGTGCTCGAGGAGACAGTGACATATCGGGGGGTCACTATATCACGTGTTTGGCATCCTGGTTCGATATCAACCCGAACGACTTCGCACCTCCAATCCAACCAATAAATCAACAGGTTCGCACTTTAGGATTGGATGTGTATAGGACTGCTAAGGCCATACGTGTGAGGGCTGGGGTGATTAGTTTAAGGCCACAGGAAGTTGCGCCTCAGGAACCCATGGAAGAGGATGACGAACCCGAGAGGGAAGCCAGGAGGAGACGACGAGAGACAGATCAGGCTAGCTCGTCTCATACAGGTACTTCTGATTTCGATATGCTCCAAAACTCGTTTAACGCATTGAGTTTAGATGTACGTAATTCATATCAAAACTGGGGAGCGAGATCAGAAGATCAGTACACTGCTTTATCTCGGCAATTAGGGGACATTAGGCATACCCAGCTAGATCAATATAATATGCTGTCCAACATCCGATATGATCAGAGGGGAATGGGAAATCAATTAGAGTGGGCGCACCAACAGGCATATCTATACACGTCTAACCCGCAAGCTTACGCACCCTCAGCCTTTCCATCATATCCCCCATGGCAATCACCCGATGACCCTCTACCTCCACCCTATGACCATAACGCCGCCATTGCCGCGAGTCAGGATGCATATAGGCGTTTCTACGAGGAACAACGCCTAAACGAGCAGCGGCAACGACAGCTGCAGGAGGAGGGCGAACGAGGAGGCCCATATTGGAGCCCATTTGATTAGTTCTAGTTCTATTGTTTTGAACATTTACATTTTTATTTTTATGGTTTGTAATAACATAATTTTTTGGTGTGTATTGAAACTTATTATGTTTTTATTTTTTATATATTAGCAAGAAAATATAGTGTGGGGTAAAAAAATGTGTTGTACGATTGAATTAAAACCCCATATTTTGTGTGTTTTTAACATGGTTTTGACAGGTACAGACGAAAATGCAATTAGACGAAACGAAACATCAAATTACATTGTGATACAAACATTGGATATGATCATAGGTAAAACAATTTGAAAATCCAAATCGGTTAACAAAGGAAGTTCCAAATACTCTACACTAATTGTCCTCTCAAATTTATGCATTATTATCTAATTTTTATGTAATGAGGGCATTACATAATCTTAAGTGTGGGGTGGGAATATATAAATTCTCGAGAACTTATAATTTGGTGATTTTTATCAAGATTTATAAAAATTTTAAACAAATATATCAAATGAATTTTTAAGGTAACTACGAGCGATTAAAGCATAGGTGTCAAAAACCGAAATTATCGTCTCAATACATTAAAAACGCATAAGTTATTTGTTTAAAACCTATAAAAGGAAACCAAGTATAACAAGAATTTATAAAACCTTATGTTGAGAACCATATATCACATGTTTCTATGAAGTTATTGCAGATATCATTGCTTTGGAACGTATAAACCTGAATATTCCACTATTACGAGTAATAGAGGATGAATCAAGTCCATCCCGTAAGGAAGTAAAGTCTTCCAAATTGACACACTTGCTAACTTATGTTAGAAGATGTAGTCCAGAACAGCTGTAGGTTGACGAAAAATCTTGTAAAGTCATCCCTAAAATCGGCTGGAAATCCACCTAACCTCAGCATCAAACAGGGTTTTTTGTGGTCAGACTTATCCTAACCATGAGAAGGATATGTCCCGTACAATGGGGGGGCACAATGCAAATTAGCTTTTAAGAATAATGAATCTAATCCCCAGATGGATGATCTCCGTAAAGATCAACTGCATCTATGTTTGACCGCGATCAACATACATATGCCATAACAAATTGAGGTGTGCAAACTCATGGTTCACCGATGATATTTGGACACGATATAATTTTGTTCTAAAACTTATGCTATTTTATGAATTATATTTGTGTAAAACCATTTTTTGGACATTCGGCTTCAAGTTCCATGATACTACAATCATGGGGGCGAATAGCTTGCTAATCGCCGACTGAGACTACGGTTTTCAGTTACCCTCAATCGGAATTTGAGTTTAAAACCGGAAAACGTGTCTAGTGTAAAAACTAGCATGACATTTTATAAAAATCATAAAACGTTTTCACAAGGTCCAATTTTCCCTAAGGATCCAAATTTTTAAACCCTAATCACGAGTTTCATGTTTGTTTCTGTTGTCAGAATTTCATTTCGTGTGGTGTGCGTGTGATCCAATAAATACTGTGTTGTGTAATATATTTCATATAGCGTATGTTTCATTTCGTGTAGTGTGTGTTGTGTGATCTAAATGTTCGATAAGAAAGATATATAATGTTCTAACTCTGTTAAAAGATGTAATTGCTTGAGGACAAGCAACGTTCTAGTGTGGGGTATTTTGATATTGCTCTAAACATACATATTATTCGACGCAATATCACTTATATTTCATAGGTTTTTATCATCTACAAAGACATTCAATTCGCATTTCACAAGAAAAACGACAAAAGTGGATAAGAGCTTGCTATTTGAAGATTCGACGATAAAACGATAGTTGTAACCAAATTTATATCAAGAAACATTTATCCGAATTAAAGTACAAGATAAAAGAAGAAAAGAGTTCAAATAAGAAGTGCCAAATCAGTACACGTCAATACGGGATCAACAAAGAACAACTGAAAAAGAAAAATGAAGAAAATTGCTGATTACTCTTACACGAATCGTGTATAGCTACACGAATCGTGTAGATTATTGTTCTTACACGAATCATGTATCCCTACACGGTTCGTGTAATGTTAGGCCAAACAGTTTCCAGAAACGTGCAAATGGGGCGGCCACTTTATGATTTTTAAAACAATTCTTTTCTTAAAATGAGCTACAGCAAAGAATCAACATGTTCACCTACTACTACTTGGATCAGTTTAAATACGGAGTACTATCAAGAGTTGAAGACACACATATTTTTCATACAATTATTATACGCAAGTTATTATTCTGTAATTTTTATTACTCTATTAGTTCAAGGTTAAAAATAGTTGTACTATTTAGGGGTATTGTTCGTGATTAAGGGTATTATTGTACGCGTGAAAGGGGTGTTATTATTGTAATTTTTCTACCGTTTGAAGTTAATACAAGTGAAGATATTTTAGTAAGTTTACTCTGTTAAAATTAGCGTTGTTATTATGTTTGCATATCTATATTTTTATGTCTACCTTAGTGTAATGAATAGCTAAATTTCCCTAGTGTTTGCTTAAATGTAGAGCCCCTAGTGAAATGGATTGTTACCATTAGTAAAAGTTAAAATGTAACTTTAGTATTTTTAATATTGAGCCTAGTTAAAAGAACCATTTTTTTTAATTAGGTATTTAACCCTTGCCACTTAATTAATTAAATTTAAATAACGAAAGTTGTTTTTATTTACATAAATTGAGCTTCAACATTAAAAATGATCTAGACGAATTTATGGATAAGTTATTGACACCAATTTAGAAATAAACTTCGGTGGTTTGGGTGATATCAATAAGTTATATGAAGGTGAAATTATAAAAAGGGAAACCGTTATAATTTAGGTATTGGCGAAGGTCAAAACTAGGCTAGGTCTCAATTTAAATACTTAGGGAATAGTAGCTTTCTAAAAAGAATCCAATGAAAATTAGATTTTATTTAGTTAAGTTGTAACTTTATATTTATTCGAGAGAAAAATGTAAAGTTTGATACTAGAACATTTTAAATAGGGCGTAAAACTTAAAACAATCCTTGGACCTAGGGGTGACACAATTAAGTAAACACTCCCAATTATCTTATTTATATTTGTTATAAAAGTATTATTAAAATTATTTACGAATTATCTTTTTAAAATATAAAAAAATACATAAAAACAATTATTTTTCGTAACAGTAATCTGTCACATCTTTTTACTCATACACGAATCGTGTATAGTCACACGAATCGTGTAAGGCTCTGACGCGGCTACAGTACAGCTAGGGTTAAATTTAGGGTTTTAATTATTTAATTATATATATTTAGGTTATTAGTTATTTTAATTAAGTTAATTAGTTTTACTTATTATAAAATACCTTAATAAATGTTTTAATCTTAAAATTAGTATTAATTATTATAAGTTTATAAATTGTAACTAGTTTATAATTAGTAAATTAATTAAATTCCTTTTAATTTGTATTAGTTTTACTAAAAATGCATTTTAGTTAATTTAAATAAGTTTCTATTATAATTGCTCAAAACAAAATTCTAAATATATAGTTTCATTAAAAATTACTATTTTACTAATTACCATTTAGTAACATAATTAATGCATCATAATTAGTTTATTTTCATTTAGTTCCTTTTTAAGTTAATTTTTGTAATCTTGTAATTTTATTTAGTAAATTAATTTTAGTTATTTTCTTTTACTGTTATTTTACAATTGCCTAATCCAAAACCCCCTTTAATTAAGTTTGACATCAAAGACTATTAAAAACCATTAAACACTCCATCTCCCTGTGGAACGAATCGGATTTACCAACAAACTAAACTACACGGATAGGACTAGTTGCCTATATATATATGTGTGAAATCAACCTAAAATCTATAAAATACCACATATACAATAAATCAATTCGTGTAACAAAACAACTCAAATCTGTTCATAAATAAAGGTTACGTTTCCGCACATCAACTTTTTGGCGCCGCTGCCGGGGAGTTGGCAGTAAATAAATAGATAATTTTTCTGGTTCGTAGTAGTAGTTGGATTTGTACGTGGACCGGGTTGTTGGATCACCAATTTTATTGGTCTTTGAAGGATCCTGCCCCTCTGCTGCATCTTTTGGCTATTCGAAACGTGGGCAAAAATCAGAAGGAAAATCTGTTTGTTTAAGGGTTTTTATCATTGTTTTTATGTTATTCGATCCTCTCGAGGAAATTCATTTCCAAGAAAGTTCAAAGTTTTTGAATAAATCCTTTAATTCTTTGTACAATTTCCCAAATTGTATGATCCGTTCAATCCTAAACTCGTTAAACTTAATCTGGAACCTCAAAGAATTAATAAAAGACAAAAACAACAAAAAGAAATAGGAAGTACTAGTAATTTTAAAACACCGAAAAACTCTAAAAAAAAAAAGAAACAAGTAGGTAACCCTAGATAAACCTTTAGTGAAGTGATCTCATAATAGAAATTAATGTATGAACTTACGTTCCTCCAACGCTGAATTAACTCCCTCACATCCGGAACCCGAAAGAAAATTCCACGAACGCTTAAGAACTCAAGAAGTAGAATCTCTTGCTAAAAATTTAGAGTCACTTTTCTTAGAATCCGACTCTGAACCAATAATTCAACCAATCATAGAGCCGATTATTAAAGAAGAAGAAGAAATGGCTGATACAAATCAAACGATGGAAGCATTAATGAAGGCCACAAGAAAAGGTCAAGGCCACGCAATCATCCAACCCACGATGAGTGATGGCTTTGAAATAAAAGGTCAATTTTTACACATGGTAACTAATACATGTCAATTCGGTGGAGCCCCAAATGAGGATGCTAACGAGCATCTTCGTAAGTTTGTAAGCATTTGCAAGCTTTTCAAAATCAAAGATGTCACCGATGAAGTTGCATGTTTAAAAATCTTTCCATGGTCATTAAAAGATGATGCAAGAGATTGGCTAGACTCATTACCAGAAGGTTATATTGAAAACTGGAATGATATGATGGATAAATTTTTGTCAGAATTCTTTCCTGCTTCAAAAGCAGCAAAATTACAAAGTGACATAAATCACTTTAAACAAAAAGCCTAATGAAACTCTTTATGAAGCTTGGACCCGATTCAATAAAATGCTTCGAATATGTCCTCAACACGGGTTGAATACATTCCAAAAGGTCCAAATATTCTATAAAGGAGTCAATGTGGCAACTAGAAAAGATATAGATGTTGCAGCCGGAGGTTCGATCATGAAGAAAACACCTGAAGACGCTCACACAATCATTGCTGATTTAGCGTCCCATTCTCATAATTGGCATCAAGAAATAGAATTTTCTAGATCATCAAATGTTGCTAGTATTGAAAGCAATGATGAAATTGCTTCTTTAAAAGTTCAAATAGCAAATCAAGCAAGACAAATCGAGAAAGTAACCAAGGAAATGCATTCTATCAGAGTAGGATGTGAACTGTGCCAAGGTCCCCATCTTACTAGAGATTGTGATCAAAGTACAATGGAAGAACAAGCAAATTTCTTAGGATACTTACGAAAAGGTTAAATGAACTTCAGTGATTTTCCAGCTATAGAAGCAAACAACTAAAAATATCCTCCTATAAACAGCTATCAAGTAGGAGGACCTTCAGGATCAAATAATAATAACTATCAAAATAACAATAACTATCAAGGAGGAAATCCAGGTTACCAAAACAACCGGAATTTTCCAAATCAAAATCAAAGAAATGCACCACCAGGTTATAATCACTTAAATAACCGAAATCAACCTCAACGAAATTATCAAAATAATTTCCAACACACACAACCACTAGCATTCAATCAACCACAACCATTAGCAATTATGCAACCTCAACCTGAGAGGAAATCTGGTTTAGAAGATCTCTTAAGAGATTTTATGGTTAAGCACGAGCAAAATGCAGAGCTCCAAACTCAGCAAATCCGAAATCAACAAGCCACAATACAAAACTTAGAAAGGGATGTTGGAAGGATATCACAGTTACTATCAGAGAGACCACCAGGTACTCTCCCCTCAAATACTCAAGTGAATCCCAACAACCCCCAAACAAGGAACGAGCATGTAAATGCTATAACTACTAGAAGTGGCTTAACTACTAAACCGGAGACTCTTAAGTCCCCGTAAGTTTCTTTATCTCCTTCTGTTTTACAAATACCGGTTGATGAAAATGAGCAAGTTGATAAAGAACAAGAGAAAGATGATCCACCTGAGGTCATACCAAAGAAAAGTGAAGAACCACCAGTAAAGGTGCATAAGGAACCTATTCCTTACCCGAAAGCATTAAAGAAAGACAGACTCGCAAGGCGGTATGAGAAATTTGCGGACATGATTAAGCAAATTAGCATTAACATGCCACTCGCGGAGGTTCTTAGGGATATGCCCAATTACGGGAAGTTTTTAAAGGATCTCATATCCTCGAAGGGTAAATACCACGACGTTTCTGCCACATTCCTCCATGAGGAATGTTCGGCCATCTTAAAGAAACAAAATGTACCTCCAAAATTAGGAGACCCTGGTAGTTTTATCATACCATGTATGATGGGTGATTCGGTAGTGTACGATGCACTAGCCGACCTAGGTGCAAGTGTTAACTTAATGCCTTACTCGTTATATTTAAAACTTGACTTAGGAGACTTAAAACCAACCCGAATGGGTATTCGATTAGCAAACCAATCATTTGATACTCCAATAGGTATAGCCGAGGATATACTTGTAAAAGTTGGCTCACTCATCTTTCCCGTCGACTTTGTTATTCTAGAAATGCAAGAGGACACAAAAGTTCCTATCATTTTAGGACGTCCTTTCCTAAATACTGCAGATGCTATCATCAATGTCCAAAAAGAACAATTAAGTCTAGGTGTGGGAAACGAGAGAATAATTTGTCACATTGACAAAGCCATGAAAAGACCCACTTCTACCGATGACTCTTGTTTTCAAATTGATGTTATAGATCTTTGTGTCGAGAATGAATTGAAGGAGCTACTTGAAATTGATATCCCGGGGTTAGCCCCGGTAAGTGAGAATGAATACTTCAATATTGATAAAGATTTTGATGAGTTGATGAAGGTGGTCACGGATGACGAGACCATAATAGAAGAAATTCCCATGGAAGAGGAATCGTTTGAGGAAATCAAAAATGAAGATAGATTTCATATAAAAAATTCCTTAGAAGAACCACCCGTACTAGAGCTTAAAGAGCTACCCAAACACTTGGAGTATGCTTATCTCGAAGGTACATCTAAATTACCAGTAATTATTGCTTCACATCTTTCAGATAATGAGAAGGATAAGCTAATTTCTGTATTAAAAACCCATAAAAAGGCTATAGCCTGGAAAACAACCGACATTCCGGGAATAAACCCGTCTTATTGTACACATAAAATTCTCCTTGAGAATGACTACAAACCCGTAGTACAAAGACAACGCAGGCTAAATCCCAACATGAAAGAGGTTGTTAAAAAGGAGGTCGTCAAGCTTCTTGACGCCGGGTTAATCTACCCCATCTCCGATAGTCCATGGGTTAGTCCAGTACAAGTAGTACCCAAAAAGGGGGGTACAACCGTTATATTAAATGAAAAGGACGAACTCGTCCCAACTAGAACAGTTACCGGCTGGAGAGTCTGTATTGATTACAGACGTCTAAATGATGCCACTAGAAAGGATCATTTCCCGTTACCTTTTATTGATCAAATGCTTGAACGATTAGCGGGAAAAGAATATTATTGCTTTTTAGACGGTTTCTCCGGTTACTTCCAAATTCCAATTGATCCCAACGACCAAGAAAAGACCACATTCACTTGTCCTTTCGGTACCTTTGCCTATCGCCGCATGCCGTTTGGTTTATGCAATGCACCCGGAACCTTTCAAAGGTGCATGATGGCAATCTTTGATGATATGGTAGAGGATTGTATGGAAGTCTTCATGGATGACTTTTCCGTGTTTGGAGACTCCTTTGAATCGTGTCTTTTCAATCTAGAACGTATGCTTATCCGATGTGAGAAAGCAAACTTGGTCCTAAATTGGGAAAAATGCCACTTCATGGTGAAGGAGGGCATTGTACTTGGTCACAAAATATCTCGTGCAGGAATAGAGGTAGATAAAGCTAAAATTGAAGTTATCTCTAAGCTACCTAAACCATCAAATGTTAAAGCAATTAGAAGCTTTCTTGGTCACGCAGGATTCTATAGGCGATTTATCAAAGATTTTTCTAAAATCGCCCGCCCATTGACCAAGCTTCTTGAAAAGGATGCTCCATTTGACTTTGACACTAATTGCGAGAATGCATTCTCGATTCTTAAGTCAAAACTCACACAAGCTCCCATTATGGTATCTCCAGATTGGAGTATGCCATTTGAGCTAATGTGCGACGCAAGCGACTATGCTTTAGGTGCTGTTTTAGGACAACGTCCCGATAATCATTTTCTTCCAATTTATTATGCAAGTAAAACTCTAACAGGAGCCCAAATTAATTATACCACCACGGAAAAAGAACTCCTAGCGGTTGTTTATGCATTTGATAAATTTCGGTCATATTTGGTGTTGTCCAAGACCATTGTTTACACGGACCATTCGGCACTTAGGTATTTATTCTCGAAACTAGATGCAAAACATCGTCTCATACGTTGGGTTCTTTTACTTCAAGAATTTGACATTGAGATACGTGACAAGAAAGGAGCTGAGAATCTAGCTGCCGATCATTTATCCCGACTTGAAAACCCCGAATTAGATAAACTTGATGATACAATCATCAAAGATACATTTCCTGACGAATCTCTAATGAGGGTTGAAAAAGAATCTGAAATCCCATGGTTTGCCCATTTTGCAAACTATCTTGCTTCAGGCATTCTACAAAAAGGACTTACTTATCAGCAAAAGAAGAAATTCTTTGCGGATTTAAAGTCTTATTTCTGGGAATACCCAGACCTATTTCGTGTTGGTGCGGATCAAATAATTCGCCGTTGTGTGTACGGACAAGAAGCTCAACAAATTCTTGAGCATTGCCATCAAGGGCCAACCGGCGGTCATTTCGGACCAAACCACACTGCAAGAAAAATCCTTGAATCGGGCTTTTATTGGCCCACGATCTTTAAAGATGCCCATGATTTCGTTCGGACTTGTAACGCATGCCAACGAACGGGTAACATCACGAAAAAGGATGAGATGCCTCAAACCGGCATCCAAGTTTGTGAAATCTTTGACATTTGGGGAATCGATTTCATGGGACCCTTTCCAAGTTCACATAAGTGCAAGTACATACTAGTAGCCGTTGACTATGTATCCAAGTGGGCTGAAGCAAAAGCTTTGCCTACAAATGATGCTAGGGTGGTGGTAAACTTCTTGAAAAATCTCTTCTCACGCTTTGGAATCCCAAAAGCACTCATATCCGACCGAGGAACACATTTTACCAACAAACTTCTTGAAAAGGTGTTGAAGAAGTATGGCGTAACTCATCGTTTCTCTACTCCGTACCACCCGCAAACAAGTGGTCAAGTGGAGAACACGAATCGTGCCTTAAAACGCATACTTGAGAAGACGGTTAATAACAACCCTAAAATCTGGCAACGCAAGTTAGATGACGCGTTGTGGGCTTTTAGGACTGCGTATAAAACACCAATAGGTACCACGCCATTTAGACTTGTATACGGTAAAGCGTGTCATCTACCTGTTGAAGTTGAACACAAGGCGTACTGGGCTATGAGAGAATGTAATACCGACCTTGTACAAGCCGGAGAAAATAGGTTATCACAACTTAACGAACTAGATGAATTAAGATTACAAGCCTACGAAAATTCTAAAACATATAAAGAAAAAACTAAAGTATGGCACGATGCACGATTAAAAAAGAAAGAATTTGAGAAAGGGGATAAAGTATTGGTATTCCAATCACGTTTCAAGTTTTCACCTGGTAAACTTAGATCCCGATGGAATGGGCCATATATAATAAAACAGGTTTTTCCATCTGGATATGCAGAGTTGTATGGTAAAGACGGCGGAACTTTCAAAGTGAACGGACACAGACTCAAGTTATACTTTGAAGAAATCAATACTACGGAAAGAGACGAAACCACCTTCTACCCTAAGGACAAATAAATTCAGGGTAACTCTAAGGTTTTAAACTCCATTCTTGATTTTTATTCTTATCTTTAAGAGTGGAGTTAGATTGGTCTTTCCCTAGCAGACCCTAAAGAACTAGTCTTCTCCCTCCATTCTACCTTTTTAATTTCTTTTGGTTTGTTTTTATTGTTTATTTTCAAGATGCGAGGTCAATATATCTACAACCACTTCATTTTAATATGCGATAAGATTTTACCAAGAGATGTGGTGTTAGATATTAAGAAAAGATGCGATGCGACGAGAAAAGGAGAAAGACAAGATTATAATGAGAAAAATTATGGAAAAGGCAAATCAAAATGCGCTAAAAGGCGTCGGGCACGTCAATTGGGTAAATGTGAAAAATGTGGAAAACCAGCTCACTCAGGAGATTGCCCAAAGAACCAAACGGACTCTAATTTCGAGTACGTAACTTTATGCCGAGAAGGGCCTTTCAAATGTTTAGAAGAAAACCTCTTAAACCCACGAGGTTACGCCTACGAGGCAATGGGAAGCGAAATTTCGCGACTCGACTACGAAGCGAGTCAACGTGGGTTCACTATCTAATTCTTTTTCTCGTCGATTGTATGTATGTGCATATTTTATTTTTATTTTGTGTGTATTTTGGTTCATATTTGTTTGCAGTGAGTTTTATAAAAAGGTCTACTATTTAAAATTGATTAAACTTGAATTTAACCTGTTTTTATTGAAAACGATAATGTTAAAGTGTTAAAACTGAATTATTGTTGTTCAAAATTGCACGCAATTAATTGTTAAATTTTTAAGATATCATTTAAATAGTAAACCACGAAAAACAAAATAAAAAAAAAAAATCCTTTCTACTAAATTGAGGTGAAACGCCTTGAGTTTAACTTGTTTCTTTGAAAATAAAAATGTTAGGTGTCACAACTGAATTTTTACTTTTCAAAAATTGTACAGAATATTTGTTAAATTCTAAAAGTCTGTAGTAGATTGCAAAAATATACTCTTTTATCAATAACCGTAAAAATATATAACTTATAAAACTTTGTCGTGGATAATGATAGGTTTGACAACCGAAATTAATCTCTACCTAGACGATAGGAAACAAAGTTTTAAGTTTGAAAATTAGTTGATTTAAGGGTATATAACAAAAATAGAGTGAATTTTTATTTATTTAATTTTTATTTTTCATGTACTTGTTTTTATTTTATTTATTTTCGATAAAACTTTTAAAAACTTTAACTTTTAATTAATTGAATTTTATAAATTGAAGTTAATAATTTATAAACGGATTAAGATCAGGTGTAAAAACCGAATTTCCGTTACAAATATAAATTTTTAAAAGATATTTTAAATTCAATTGATTTTAAGTTATAAAAAATAGAGTGTTTTTATTTTATTTTAAATTTGTTTTCGAAAAACATTAAAAACTTTAACTATTAATAAATTAAATTTTATAAATTTATTTTTAAGATTTATAAACGGATAAAGAACAGGTGTAAAAACCGAATTTCCGTTACAAATATAAATCTATAAAAGATATTTTAAAACTTAATTGATTATAAGTTATATAAAAAAAAAAAAAAAAAAAAATATACAGCTGAAATTTAGCCTTACACGATTCGTGTACCCCTACACGATTCGTGTAAGGCCAAAAAACCTGAACATATCAGACGGGGCAGGGGACTGCTTCTCACACTTTATCCCTCCCCAATTTTTTTTTGCTGCGACGAACCACACACCCCAAAATCCTCAAAATCGCACCAAATACATAAATTAACACCTCCAATCTCCTCTAATTCTTCAATCTTTCATCATGCCAAGAGTGGTAAGGATTTTTAACCCATTTTAATTAGTGTTCTTCAAGTTTTTCATTATTTTTCTTTATAGTTATAATCCGAATTTTGTGCATGTTTGTGTTGATTTTTTCTTGATTATTGTTATATCTATGTTGTTAGTAATATGATAAACCCGATTAGCATAAGAAAATGATGTTTAATTGGTGTTTGCAAATTAGGGTTTATACCAAATTGGGGAAAATTGAGAAATTGAAACTAAAGTGTGTTAATTTGGTTATAATTAGTTGTTTTTGAGTATTTTGTTAGTATATAGAACTTGTGAACATGATTTTGATTGCTTGATTGTGTGATTTTTAATTTTAGCCTAAATTTGTTAACTTTTGATACTTTCATGAATCAAGTATGCGTTTTAAGGATGTTAAGGATGATTTAGAAGCTGAGATACGCGCAATGTGATTGAATTGAAGTAGATATGCTTAGAAAAATTGCGTGTTTTCACTTGTGAATTAGACTTTTTATATGAAACTTGATTTTTGATTTGTGATTTTTGGTTTGTTTTCGTTTGGTTTTGAATTATAGAACTAAATCTTCCAAGCTTGTTGAATTAAATTGATTAAGGTGGTGTTGAAAACAAGTTGTTTGTTGAAGTTAAAATCTTTGCTAACATTTACACATCCTATTGGGATGATTTCCTTGTTTTTAAAATGTTATGCAGGGACCAATTAGAATGAGGGCAGTTAACCAACAAGAGGAAGTTACGCCCGAAATGGAACAACAACTCTTGCAACTACACCCGATTCTACATTTCCCTATAGAATTAAGCCAAAGGGTACAAAAAGTTAAGGATTTACTTACTCTGGTAAATCGAACAATCAATCAAGTTTGCATTGTTGATTGGACTCCCCTAGGTCCCCCAGTTAATTTAGATACACAGATAAGGAATATTTTAACCCAAAGCTACACGGATGAATTTGGGGTAATTAGGTATTTTAATGACTGGGAGAGATTATTTCGTTTGACTGCTCCTGTATATAGGGAATTGTGTTTAGAATTTTACTCTACTGTTAGGATGAATACCCGCCCCGCAACTGTCCAAGATACTAGTTTCCTACAATTCCGACTGGGTGGGGTTGATAGAGTAATGTCCCTAGGCGACATAACTATGGCCTTAGGGATTTATGAGGGTGATGATATGATTCCTCCAGGTTTTTGGGAATTTATATTTACAGGAGCTAGGTATTCAGGAGATTATGATTCTGTCAGCGTCTGGCGATCTTTTTCCGGAAGAAATTCATATACAGTAGGCCGAGAATCATACCTTAAGATCCAAGATATTCGCTATCGATTAATTCATAAATTTATAGCAAACACGATTAACCAAAGGGCATTCCTTACTACAGATAGGATTAATTATGTCGACCTTTGGTATTTGGATGTTATTAGAGATAGGGAAACTAATATTAGTATACCCTATGGAGTGGCCTACTTTTTGGCCAATGTAGGAAAGGGTGCTCGAGGAGACAGTGACATATCGGGGGGTCACTATATCACGTGTTTGGCATCCTGGTTCGATATCAACCCGAACGACTTCGCACCTCCAATCCAACCAATAAATCAACAGGTTCGCACTTTAGGATTGGATGTGTATAGGACTGCTAAGGCCATACGTGTGAGGGCTGGGGTGATTAGTTTAAGGCCACAGGAAGTTGCGCCTCAGGAACCCATGGAAGAGGATGACGAACCCGAGAGGGAAGCCAGGAGGAGACGACGAGAGACAGATCAGGCTAGCTCGTCTCATACAGGTACTTCTGATTTCGATATGCTCCAAAACTCGTTTAACGCATTGAGTTTAGATGTACGTAATTCATATCAAAACTGGGGAGCGAGATCAGAAGATCAGTACACTGCTTTATCTCGACAATTAGGGGACATTAGGCATACCCAGCTAGATCAATATAATATGCTGTCCAACATCCGATATGATCAGAGGGGAATGGGAAATCAATTAGAGTGGGCGCACCAACAGGCATATCTATACACGTCTAACCCGCAAGCTTACGCACCCTCAGCCTTTCCATCATATCCCCCATGGCAATCACCCGATGACCCTCTACCTCCACCCTATGACCATAACGCCGCCATTGCCGCGAGTCAGGATGCATATAGGCGTTTCTACGAGGAACAACGCCTAAACGAGCAGCGGCAACGACAGCAGCAGGAGGAGGGCGAACGAGGAGGCCCATATTGGAGCCCATTTGATTAGTTCTAGTTCTATTGTTTTGAACATTTACATTTTTATTTTTATGGTTTGTAATAACATAATTTTTTGGTGTGTATTGAAACTTATTATGTTTTTATTTTTTATATATTAGCAAGAAAATATAGTGTGGGGTAAAAAAATGTGTTGTATGATTGAATTAAAACCCCATATTTTGTGTGTTTTTAACATGGTTTTGACAGGTACAGACGAAAATGCAATTAGACGAAACGAAACATCAAATTACATTGTGATACAAACATTGGATATGATCATAGGTAAAACAATTTGAAAATCCAAATCGGTTAACAAAGGAAGTTCCAAATACTCTACACTAATTGTCCTCTCAAATTTATGCATTATTATCTGATTTTTATGTAATGAGGGCATTACATAATCTTAAGTGTGGGGTGGGAATATATAAATTCTCGAGAACTTATAATTTGGTGATTTTTATCAAGATTTATAAAAATTTTAAACAAATATATCAAATGAATTTTTAAGGTAACTACGAGCGATTAAAGCATAGGTGTCAAAAACCGAAATTATCGTCTCAATACATTAAAAACGCATAAGTTATTTGTTTAAAACCTATAAAAGGAAACCAAGTATAACAAGAATTTATAAAACCTTATGTTGAGAACCATATATCACATGTTTCTATGAAGTTATTGCAGATATCATTGCTTTGGAACGTATAAACCTGAATATTCCACTATTACGAGTAATAGAGGATGAATCAAGTCCATCCCGTAAGGAAGTAAAGTATTCCAAATTGACACACTTGCTAACTTATGTTAGAAGATGTAGTCCAGAACAGCTGTAGGTTGACGAAAAATCTTGTAAAGTCATCCCTAAAATCGGCTGGAAATCCACCTAACCTCAGCATCAAACAGGGTTTTTTGTGGTCAGACTTATCCTAACCATGAGAAGGATATGTCCCGTACAATGGGGGGGCACAATGCAAATTAGCTTTTAAGACTAATGAATCTAATCCCCAGATGGATGATCTCCGTAAAGATCAACTGCATCTATGTTTGACCGCGGTCAACATACATATGCCATAACAAATTGAGGTGTGCAAACTCATGGTTCACCGATGATATTTGGACACGATATAATTTTGTTCTAAAACTTATGCTATTTTATGAATTATATTTGTGTAAAACCATTTTTTGGACATTCGGCTTCAAGTTCCATGATACTACAATCATGGGGGCGAATAGCTTGCTAATCGCCGACTGAGACTACGGTTTTCAGTTACCCTCAACCGGAATTTGAGGTTAAAACCGGAAAACGTGTCTAGTGTAAAAACTAGCATGACATTTTATAAAAATCATAAAACGTTTTCACAAGGTCCAATTTTCCCTAAGGATCCAAATTTTTAAACCCTAATCACGAGTTTCATGTTTGTTTCTGTTGTCAGAATTTCATTTCGTGTGGTGTGCGTGTGATCCAATAAATACTGTGTTGTGTAATATATTTCATATAGCGTATGTTTCATTTCGTGTAGTGTGTGTTGTGTGATCTAAATGTTCGATAAGAAAGATATATAATGTTCTAACTCTGTTAAAAGATGTAATTGCTTGAGGACAAGCAACGTTCTAGTGTGGGGTATTTTGATATTGCTCTAAACATACATATTATTCGACGCAATATCGCTTATATTTCATAGGTTTTTATCATCTACAAAGACATTCAATTCGCATTTCACAAGAAAAACGACAAAAGTGGATAAGAGCTTGCTATTTGAAGATTCGACGATAAAACGATAGTTGTAACCAAATTTATATCAAGAAACGTTTATCCGAATTAAAGTACAAGATAAAAGAAGAAAAGAGTTCAAATAAGAAGTGCCAAATCAGTACACGTCAATACGGGATCAACAAAGAACAACTGAAAAAGAAAAATGAAGAAAATTGCTGATTACTCTTACACGAATCGTGTATAGCTACACGAATCGTGTAGATTATTGTTCTTACACGAATCATGTATCCCTACACGGTTCGTGTAATGTTAGGCCAAACAGTTTCCAGAAACGTGCAAATGGGGCGGCCACTTTATGATTTTTAAAACAATTCTTTTCTTAAAATGAGCTACAGCAAAGAATCAACATGTTCACCTACTACTACTTGGATCAGTTTAAATACGGAGTACTATCAAGAGTTGAAGACACACATATTTTTCATACAATTATTATACGCAAGTTATTATTCTGTAATTTTTATTACTCTATTAGTTCAAGGTTAAAAATAGTTGTACTATTTAGGGGTATTGTTCGTGATTAAGGGTATTATTGTACGCGTGAAAGGGGTGTTATTATTGTAATTTTTCTACCGTTTGAAGTTAATACAAGTGAAGATATTTTAGTAAGTTTACTCTGTTAAAATTAGCGTTGTTATTATGTTTGCATATCTATATTTTTATGTCTACCTTAGTGTAATGAATAGCTAAATTTCCCTAGTGTTTGCTTAAATGTAGAGCCCCTAGTGAAATGGATTGTTACCATTAGTAAAAGTTAAAATGTAACTTTAGTATTTTTAATATTGAGCCTAGTTAAAAGAACCATTTTTTTTTTAATTAGGTATTTAACCCTTGCCACTTAATTAATTAAATTTAAATAACGAAAGTTGTTTTTATTTACATAAATTGAGCTTCAACATTAAAAATGATCTAGACGAATTTATGGATAAGTTATTGACACCAATTTAGAAATAAACTTCGGTGGTTTGGGTGATATCAATAAGTTATATGAAGGTGAAATTATAAAAAGGGAAACCGTTATAATTTAGGTATTGGCGAAGGTCAAAACTAGGCTAGGTCTCAATTTAAATACTTAGGGAATAGTAGCTTTCTAAAAAGAATCCAATGAAAATTAGATTTTATTTAGTTAAGTTGTAACTTTATATTTATTCGAGAGAAAAATGTAAAGTTTGATACTAGAACATTTTAAATAGGGCGTAAAACTTAAAACAATCCATGGACCTAGGGGTGACACAATTAAGTAAACACTCCCAATTATCTTATTTATATTTGTTATAAAAGTATTATTAAAATTATTTACGAATTATCTTTTTAAAATATAAAAAAATACATAAAAACAATTATTTTTCGTAACAGTAATCTGTCACATCTTTTTACTCATACACGAATCGTGTATAGTCACACGAATCGTGTAAGGCTCTGACGCGGCTACAGTACAGCTAGGGTTAAATTTAGGGTTTTAATTATTTAATTATATATATTTAGGTTATTAGTTATTTTAATTAAGTTAATTAGTTTTACTTATTATAAAATACCTTAATAAATGTTTTAATCTTAAAATTAGTATTAATTATTATAAGTTTATAAATTGTAACTAGTTTATAATTAGTAAATTAATTAAATTCCTTTTAATTTGTATTAGTTTTACTAAAAATGCATTTTAGTTAATTTAAATAAGTTTCTATTATAATTGCTCAAAACAAAATTCTAAATATATAGTTTCATTAAAAATTACTATTTTACTAATTACCATTTAGTAACATAATTAATGCATCATAATTAGTTTATTTTCATTTAGTTCCTTTTTAAGTTAATTTTTGTAATCTTGTAATTTTATTTAGTAAATTAGTTTTAGTTATTTTCTTTTACTGTTATTTTACAATTGCCTAATCCAAAACCCCCTTTAATTAAGTTTGACATCAAAGACTATTAAAAACCATTAAACACTCCATCTCCCTGTGGAACGAATGGGATTTACCAACAAACTAAACTACACGGATAGGACTAGTTGCCTATATATATGTGTGAAATCAACCTAAAATCTATAAAATACCACATATACAATAAATCAATTCGTGTAACAAAACAACTCAAATCCGTTCATAAATAAAGGTTACGTTTCCGCACATCAGTAGTCCTAGTAAAACCAGAATGCATGACTTGTTTCTGGACGTATGAATTATGTGTCTTTATTGCCTTTGCTGAATGACTTGTGTACTAGCTAGAATTATCTTCACAACTATCTTGTATCAAAGTTATTGTGTGCTATATTTCATGCTTTATGTAAAATAAGCGGTATTGTAAGTTTGTAAAATATTGTATAAAAAATTTGAACGCGAAATATTATTACAATCAGTTTTTCATATAGAATTGTAGTAGTTGAATTGTATATTAGCTACTAAGTATGAACTTAACGGGTAGGTACTACCCGAATTTAAACTTATAAAACGCTAATATGAAGAAAAAGCTTTTATAAATGAGTTCATATTATGCTACGAAATACTATTAACTACTCTTAATATTCTGTATGATTAACTTGTTCCATTTGACTATTTTGAAGGAAATGGCACCGACTACTCGACACACCGTGAATATGAATGAAGAGGAATTCCGTACTTTTCTAGCTTCAAACATAGCCGCAGTACAGGCTGCGCTACATTCCAACAATAACCTTGGATCTAGCAGTACAGGAAATCGTGTAGGATGCACCTACAAAGAATTCACTGCCTGCAAACCTTTGGAATTTGATGGAACCGAAGGACCGATCGGATTGAAACGGTGGACCGAGAAGGTCGAATCGGTGTTTGCCATAAGTAAGTGTACTGAAGAGGACAAAGTGAAGTACGCTACGCATACCTTCACAGGTTCTGCGTTAACATGGTGGAATACCTATCTAGAGCAAGTGGGACAAGATGATGCTTACGCACTACCGTGGTCAGCATTCAAGCACTTGATGAACGAGAAGTACCGTCCCAGAACCGAGGTCAATAAGCTCAAGACAGAACTTAGAGGGTTACGAACCCAAGGATTTGATATTACCACGTACGAAAGACGATTCACAGAATTGTGCCTATTGTGTCCGGGAGCATTCGAAGATGAGGAAGAGAAGATCGACGCGTTTGTGAAAGGATTACCGGAAAGAATCCAAGAAGATATAAGTTCACACGAGCCCGCCTCCATACAACAGGCATGTAGAATGGCTCACAAACTAGTGAACCAAATTGAAGAAAGAATTAAAGAACAGACTGCTGAAGAGGCCAATGTGAAGCAAGTCAAAATAAAGTGGGAGGAAAACGGCGATAAGAATCACCAACACAACAACAACAGCAATTACAACAATAATCGCAACAATTATCCCAACAATCGCAACATCAATCGCAACTACAACAAACGGCCCAACAACAACAACAACAACAACAACAACAACAACAACAACAGCAACTACAACAATCATCCCAACAATAATAATAACCGCAACAACAACAACAATCAGAAGCAGCTATGCCAAAGGTGTGAAAAGTATCACTCGGGGTTCTGCACCAAATTTTGCAACAAGTGTAAAAGAAATGGTCATAGCGCGGCGAAGTGTGAGGTCTACGGACCAGGGGTTAATAGAACGAAAGGAACAAATGGTGTCGGAACGAGTAATGGCGGAGCAAGTAGTGTCGGAGCAAGTTATGCCAATGTAGTTTGTTATAAATGTGGAAAACTGGGCCACATTATTAGAAATTGCCCGAACCAGGAGAACACGAATGGACAAGGCCGCGGAAGAGTTTTCAATATTAATGCGGCAGAGGCACAGGAAGACCCGGAGCTTGTTACGGGTACGTTTCTTATTGACAATAAATCTGCTTACGTTTTATTTGATTCGGGTGCGGATAGAAGCTATATGAGTAGAGATTTTTGTGCTAAATTAAGTTGTCCATTGACGCCTTTGGATAGTAAATTTTTACTCGAATTAGCAAATGGTAAATTAATTTCAGCAGATAATATATGTCGGAATCGAGAAATTAAACTGGTTAGCGAAACATTTAAGATTGATTTGATACCAGTAGAGTTAGGGAGTTTTGATGTGATAATCGGTATGGACTGGTTGAAAGAAGTGAAAGCAGAGATCGTTTGTTACAAAAATGCAATTCGCATTATACGAGAAAAAGGAAAACCCTTAATGGTGTACGGAGAAAAGGGCAACACGAAGCTACATCTTATTAGTAATTTGAAGGCACAAAAACTAATAAGAAAAGGTTGCTATGCTGTTCTGGCACACGTCGAGAAAGTACAAACTGAAGAAAAGAGCATCAATGATGTTCCCGTCGCAAAAGAATTTCCCGATGTATTTCCGAAAGAATTACCGGGATTACCCCCACATCGATCCGTTGAATTTCAAATAGATCTTGTACCAGGAGCTGCACCAATAGCTCGTGCTCCTTACAGACTCGCACCCAATGAGATGAAAGAACTGCAAAGCCAATTACAAGAACTTTTAGAGCGTGGTTTCATTCGACCAAGCACATCACCGTGGGGAGCTCCTGTTTTGTTTGTCAAGAAGAAAGATGGTACATTCAGGTTGTGTATCGACTACCGAGAGTTGAACAAACTTACCATCAAGAACCGCTACCCACTACCGAGAATCGACGACTTATTTGATCAATTACAAGGCTCGTCTGTTTATTCAAAGATTGACTTACGTTCCGGGTATCATCAAATGCGGGTGAAAGAAGATGATATTCCAAAGACTGCTTTCAGAACACGTTACGGTCATTATGAGTTTATGGTCATGCCGTTTGGTTTAACTAATGCACCAGCTGTGTTCATGGACCTTATGAACCGAGTGTGTGGACCATACCTTGACAAGTTTGTCATTGTTTTCATTGATGACATACTTATTTACTCAAAGAATGACCAAGAACACGGTGAACATTTGAGAAAGGTGTTAGAAGTATTGAGGAAGGAAGAATTGTACGCTAAGTTTTCAAAGTGTGCATTTTGGTTGGAAGAAGTTCAATTCCTCGGTCACATAGTGAACAAAGAAGGTATTAAGGTGGATCCGGCAAAGATAGAAACTGTTGAAAAGTGGGAAACCCCGAAAACTCCGAAACACATACGCCAATTTTTAGGACTAGCTGGTTACTACAGAAGGTTCATCCAAGACTTTTCCAGAATAGCAAAACCCTTGACTGCATTAACGCATAAAGGGAAAAAATTTGAATGGAATGATGAACAAGAGAAAGCGTTTCAGTTATTGAAGAAAAAGCTAACTACGGCACCTATATTGTCATTGCCTGAAGGGAATGATGATTTTGTGATTTATTGTGACGCATCAAAGCAAGGTCTCGGTTGTGTATTAATGCAACGAACGAAGGTGATTGCTTATGCGTCTAGACAATTGAAGATTCACGAACAAAATTATACGACGCATGATTTGGAATTAGGCGCGGTTGTTTTTGCATTAAAGACTTGGAGGCACTACTTATATGGGGTCAAAAGTATTATATATACCGACCACAAAAGTCTTCAACACATATTTAATCAAAAACAACTGAATATGAGGCAGCGTAGGTGGATTGAATTATTGAATGATTATGACTTTGAGATTCGTTACCACCCGGGGAAGGCAAATGTGGTAGCTGATGCCTTGAGCAGGAAGGACAGAGAACCCATTCGAGTAAAATCTATGAATATAATGATTCATAATAACCTTACTACTCAAATAAAGGAGGTGCAACAAGGAGTTTTAAAAGAGGGAAATTTAAAGGATGAAATACCCAAAGGATCGGAGAAACATCTTAATATTCGGGAAGACGGAACCCGGTATAGGGCTGAAAGGATTTGGGTACCAAAATTTGGATATATGAGAGATATGGTACTTAGAGAAGCTCATAAAACCAGATACTCAATACATCCTGGAACGGGGAAGATGTACAAGGATCTCAAGAAACATTTTTGGTGGCCGGGTATGAAAGCCGATGTTGCTAAATACGTAGGAGAATGTTTGACGTGTTCTAAGGTCAAAGCTGAGCATCAGAAACCATCAGGTCTACTTCAACAACCCGGAATCCCAGAATGGAAATGGGAAAACATTACCATGGATTTCATCACTAAATTGCCAAGGACTGCAAGTGGTTTTGATACTATTTGGGTAATAGTTGATCGTCTCACCAAATCAGCACACTTCTTGCCAATAAGAGAAGATGACAAGATGGAGATGTTAGCACGACTGTATTTGAAGGAAGTCATCTCCAGACATGGAATACCAATCTCTATTATCTCTTGCTACGAGCATGTGTTATTGATTTCGGAAATAGTTGGGATCGACATCTACCATTAGCAGAATTTTCCTACAACAACAGCTACCATTCAAGCATTGAGATGGCGCCGTTTGAAGCACTTTATGGTAGAAAGTGCAGGTCTCCGATTTGTTGGAGTGAAGTGGGGGATAGACAGATTACGGGTCCGGAGATTATACAAGAAACTACCGAGAAGATCATCCAAATTCAACAACGGTTGAAAACCGCCCAAAGTCGACAAAAGAGCTACGCTGACATTAAAAGAAAAGATATAGAATTTGAAATTGGAGAGATGGTCATGCTTAAAGTTGCACCTTGGAAAGGCGTTGTTCGATTTGGTAAACGAGGAAAATTAAATCCAAGGTATATTGGACCATTCAAGATTATTGATCGTGTCGGACCAGTAGCTTACCGACTTGAGTTACCTCAACAACTCGCGGCTGTACATAACACTTTCCACGTCTCGAATTTGAAGAAATGTTTTGCTAAAGAAGATCTCACTATTCCGTTAGATGAAATCCAAATCAACGAAAAACTTCAATTCATCGAAGAACCCGTTGAAATAATGGATCGTGAGGTTAAAAGACTTAAGCAAAACAAGATACCAATTGTTAAGGTTCGATGGAATGCTCGTAGAGGACCCGAGTTCACCTGGGAGCGTGAAGATCAGATGAAGAAGAAATACCCGCATCTATTTCCAGAAGATTAGTCAACACCTTCAACAGCTTAAAATTTCGGGACAAAATTTATTTAACGGGTAGGTACTGTAGTGACCCGAACTTTTCCATGTTTATATATATTAATTGAGATTGATATTTACATGATTAAATGTTTCCAACATGTTAAGCAATCAAACTTGTTAAGACTTGATTAATTGAAATAGGTTTCATATAGACAATTGACCACCCAAGTTGACCGGTGATTCACGAACGTTAAAACTTGTAAAAACTATATGATGACATATATATGGATATATATATAGTTAACATGATATTATGATAAGTAAACATATCATTAAGTATATTAACAATGAACTACATATGTAAAAACAAGACTACTAACTTAATGATTTTTAAACGAGACATATATGTAACGATTATCGTTGTAATGACATTTAATGTATATATATCATATTAAGAGATATTCATACATGATAATATCATGATAATATAATAATTTAAAATCTCATTTGATACTATAAACATTGGGTTAACAACATTTAACAAGATCGTTAACCTAAAGGTTTCAAAACAACACTTACATGTAACGACTAACGATGACTTAACGACTCAGTTAAAATGTATATACATGTAGTGTTTTAATATGTATTTATACACTTTTGAAAGACTTCAATACACTTATCAAAATACTTCTACTTAACAAAAATGCTTACAATTACATCCTCGTTCAGTTTCATTAACAATTCTACTCGTATGCACCCTTATTCGTACTCGTACAATACACAGCTTTTAGATGTATGTACTATTGGTATATACACTCCAATGATCAGCTCTTAGTAGCCCATGTGAGTCACCTAACACATGTGGGAACCATCATTTGGCAACTAGCATGAAATATCTCATAAAATTACAAAAAATATGAGTAATCATTCATGACTTATTTACATGAAAACAAAATTACATATCCTTTATATCTAATCCATACACCAACGACCAAAAACACCTACAAACACTTTCATTCTTCAATTTTATTCATCTAATTGATCTCTCTCAAGTTCTATCTTCAAGTTCTAAGTGTTCTTCATATATTTTACAAGTTCTAGTTACATAAAATCAAGAATACTTTCAAGTTTGCTAGCTCACTTCCAATCTTGTAAGGTGATCATCCAACCTCAAGAAATATTTGTTTCTTACAGTAGGTTATCATTCTAATATAAGGTAATAATCATATTCAAACTTTGGTTCAATTTCTATAACTATAACCATCTTATTTCAAGTGATGATCTTACTTGAACTTGTTTTCGTGTCATGATTCTGCTTCAAGAACTTCGAGCCATCCAAGGATCCGTTGAAGCTAGATCCATTTTTCTCTTTTCCAGTAGGTTTATTCAAGGAACTTAAGGTAGTAATGATGTTCATAACATCATTCGATTCATACATATAAAGCTATCTTACTCGAAGGTTTAAACTTGTAATCACTAGAACATAGTTTAGTTAATTCTAAACTTGTTCGCAAACAAAAGTTAATCTTTCTAACTTGACTTTTAAAATCAACTAAACACATGTTCTATATCTATATGATATGCTAACTTAATGATTTAAAACCTGAAAACACGAAAAACACTGTAAAACCGGATTTACGCCGTCGTAGTAACACCGCGGGCTGTTTTGGGTTAGTTAATTAAAAACTATGACAAACTTTGATTTAAAAGTTGTTATTCTGAGAAAATGATTTTTATTATGAACATGAAACTATATCCAAAAATTATGGTTAAACTCAAAGTGGAAGTATGTTTTCTAAAATGGTCATCTAGACGTCGTTCTTTCGACTGAAATGACTACCTTTACAAAAACGACTTGTAACTTATTTTTCCGACTATAAACCTATACTTTTATGTTTAGATTCATAAAATAGAGTTCAATATGAAACCATAGCAATTTGATTCACTCAAAATGGATTTAAAATGAAGAAGTTATGGGTAAAACAAGATTGGATAATTTTTCTCATTTTAGCTACGTGAAAATTGGTAACAAATCTATTCCAACCATAACATAATCAACTTGTATTGTATATTATGTAATCTTGAGATACCATAGACACGTATACAATGTTTCGACCTATCATGTCGACACATCTATATATATTTCGGAACAACCATAGACACTCTATATGTGAATGTTGGAGTTAGCTATACAGGGTTGAGGTTGATTCCAAAATATATATAGTTTGAGTTGTGATCAATACTGAGATACGTATACACTGGGTCGTGGATTGATTCAAGATAATATTTATCGATTTATTTCTGTACATCTAACTGTGGACAACTAGTTGTAGGTTACTAACGAGGACAGCTGACTTAATAAACTTAAAACATCAAAATATATTAAAAGTGTTGTAAATATATTTTGAACATACTTTGATATATATGTATATATTGTTATAGGTTCGTGAATCAACCAGTGGCCAAGTCTTACTTCCCGACGAAGTAAAAATCTGTGAAAGTGAGTTATAGTCCCACTTTTAAAATCTAATATTTTTGGGATGAGAATACATGCAGGTTTTATAAATGATTTACAAAATAGACACAAGTACGTGAAACTACATTCTATGGTTGAATTATCGAAATCGAATATGCCCCTTTTTATTAAGTCTGGTAATCTAAGAATTAGGGAACAGACACCCTAATTGACGCGAATCCTAAAGATAGATCTATCGGGCCCAACAAGCCCCATCCAAAGTACCGGATGCTTTAGTACTTCGAAATTTATATCATATCCGAAGGGTGTCCCGGAATGATGGGGATATTCTTATATATGCATCTTGTTAATGTCGGTTACCAGGTGTTCACCATATGAATGATTTTTATCTCTATGTATGGGATGTGTATTGAAATATGAAATCTTGTGGTCTATTATTATGATTTGATATATATAGGTTAAACCTATAACTCACCAACAATTTTGTTGACGTTTTAAGCATGTTTATTCTCAGGTGATTATTAAGAGCTTCCGCTGTCGCATACTTAAATAAGGACGAGATTTGGAGTCCATGCTTGTATGATATTGAGTAAAAACTGCATTCAAGAAACTTATTTTGTTGTAACATATTTGTATTGTAAACCATTATGTAATGGTCGTGTGTAAACAGGATATTTTAGATTATCATTATTTGATAATCTACGTAAAGCTTTTTAAACCTTTATTGATGAAATAAAGGTTATGGTTTGTTTTAAAATGAATGCAGTCTTTGAAAAACGTCTCATATAGAGGTCAAAACCTCGCAACGAAATCAATTAATATGGAACGTTTTTAATCAATAAGAACGGGACATTTCAATGGTGGTACTGGTTATGCTGCTGATGCTGCTGTTGGTGTTTGTAATCTCTGCACCATATTCTCCAAAGCCACTACCCAAGCGCGAAGCTCGTTGACTTCTTCTATTACACCGGGGTGATTGTCGGTTCGGACGAGCGGATAAATAAAATCTAAAATTTGATGTAATATATAATCGTGACGAGATACTCTAGAAATGAGCGAGATCATGGTGTTTCGGACAGGTTCGCCGGTAAGTGCTTCAGGTTCTTCGTCAAGAGGGCAATGTGGTGGATGGAAGGGATCACCTTCTTCTTGTCTCCAATGATTGAGGAGGCTACGAACCCATCCCCAATTCATCCAGAATAGGTGATGACTGATTGGTTGATCTATTCCAGTCACACTGCTTTCGGAGCTTGAATGGGATTCCATTTCGGAATCTGAGTGACTTGAACTGATGACGAATTCCATTTCGTACGATTGGATAAAGGAATTTTTTTTTTTTTATATGAAATGATTTTGGCTAACGGATGGTATTCTAATTACATAGAATATATATATATATATATATATATATATATATATATATATATATATATATATATATATATATATATATATATATATATATATATATATATATCAAAAGATTTCGTAGATTACGGAGGACTTTGCGGGATATGTCAGGCAAAGTTTAAAGTAACAGATACGATAAGATATGATTTAGCAGATATGCTAAGATATGATTTTTTGTCTATACACTATTCATGCAATCAATGCAGCAAGACGTGTCTTAGACTAAAAATGATAAGCAGGTAATTTCCTGAGGATGATAAGTAGTTAAATTTCGACACAAAATGATAAGCAAAACTTTTGACATGCAGACACGGTCGAAGTCCAGACTCACTAATGCATCCTATCGACTTATCAGTTAGACACACTAATGCAGACCTGGTTCGCTAAGACCACCGCTCTGATACCAACTGAAAGGACCCGTTCATATACATTATAAACGATTCACAATAGTTGATTACATTGCGAGGTATTTGACCTCTATATGATACATTTTACAAACATTGCATTCGTTTTTAAAAGACAATCTTTCTTTACATCGAAAATTGAAAGGCATGCATACCATTTCATAATATCCACTATCCAACTATAAATTGATTTAATAATAATCTTTGATGAACTCAATGACTCGAATGCAACGTCTTCGAAATATGCTATGAAAGACTCCAAGTAATATCTTTAAAATGAGCAAATGCACAGCGGAAGATTTCTTTAACACCTGAGAATAAACATGCTTTAAAGTGTCAACCAAAAGGTTGGTGAGTTCATTAGTTTAACATAATCATTTATTTCCATCATTTTAATAGACCACAAGAATTTCATTTCCAGTTCTCATAAATATACGTCCCATGCATAGAGACAAAAATAATCATTCATATGGTGAACACCTGGTAACGGACATTAACTAGATACATATAAGAATATCCCCTATCATTTCGGGATCCTCCTTCAGACATGATATACATTTCGAAGTACTAAAGCATCCGGTACTTTGGATGGGGTTTGTTAGGCCCAATAGATCTATCTTTAGGATTCGCGTCAATTAGGGTGTCTGTTCCCTAATTCTTAGATTACCAGACTTTAATAAAAAGGGGCATATTCGATTTCGATAATTCAACCATAGAATGTAGTTTCAATTACTTGTGTCTATTTCGTCAAACATTTATAAAAGCGCATGTATCCTCAGTCCCAAAAATATAAAGGGTAAAAAAGGTAAATGAAACTCACCATACTGTATTTCGTAGTAAAAATACATATAACGTCATTGAACAAGTGCAAGGTTGGCCTCGGATTCACGAACCTAAATTAATTATATATATTTATGTGTTGGTCAATATTTGTCTAACAAATTAGGTCAAGTCATAGTGTACCACAATCCTAATGCTCGAGACTAATATGCAAAAGTCAACAAAAGTAAATTTGACTCAAAATAATTTCCAAAAATCTATACATGATTAATATATAGTTTAAATATCGTTGTTTTAAATATTTTTAAAAGATTTATTAGAGTAAATAATATAATTTATTTATTAATAAATAAAATTTTATATTAAATTTATATAATAAAATATACTTTTATATATATTAAGTAATAAAATTTATAGGGTTCATTTAATATCATAAAGATAATATGATAGCTATTATTAAAGTAAGTTATTACACGTAGTAAAATATGTTTGTAAATAATATCTATAATGATAGTAAGTAAAAGTTGTATTATTTTCTAATAATAATAATTATTATAAAAATATCAATATTTATAATTACTAAGATGACATTATGATAAAACGATAATTCTAATTATGATAACTTTAATATTTACGATAATTTTTAATATTATCTTTAAAATAATAATTCTGTTTAAAATAATAATAATAATGATATTTTATAGTAACAATGACATTTCTATTAAAATGATAATTTTTGTTAAAATGACAGTTTTAATACTAACGATACTTTTAATAATAATAGTAATGATAAAAATAATAAGAACGATAATTTTATCTAAATCAATATCTTATAATATTTTAATTTCATCATGATACTCTTACCCATTATTTCCTAATCGTTTCGTTTAATAGCTTTTAATCATCTTTTATATCGTGTTCATAATAATGATAATAATAGTAATCAAAATAATTAGGTGTTACAAATATTTGTTTTAATTACACTAATATTAATAATGATAGTTACTATAACATTATTAACGATAATACTAATAATTATCTTAATGATAATATAGTAATAATAATAATAACAATAACAATAACCATTTTTAAATAATGATATATATATTAACAATGATAATAATAATAATAATAATACCAATAATAATAATAATAATAATAATTGGATAATAATAATAATACTAATTATAACTTTAACGATAATAACGATAGTAATAATAAAAAAAAAATAACAATTCTTAATGATAAATCCCTTTTATTGATAAAGATAATAATAATGATAATAATAAGATAAAACTAGAACGACGATAAAAACGACGATAATAATAATCATTTTTAATAAAAATATCGAAAATTCAATTGATTATAACTTCTAATCCGTTCATCAAAACCATTCGATATCTAAAGGAAAAGTTCTTAATTTTTCGCTAGCTTTCCAAGGACATGCATATCTTATACCTTATCTCAACCGCAAGTGTAACTAATTCAAGATTCAACCTAACCTGTCTAAGGGCAATATCAAAAGTACAAGCATGCATAATCCTAAATACTCGAGCACTAGTCAGGGATACACTATTAATATGTAAAAGTTAAATTATGAGTACTCACGTATCAATATTGAGATTCAATATTGCAGGAAAGGTACGTAGACGCAACGGAAATGATAAACACTATATTGACCTCACGAGCATACCCATGAACCATACTCAATCACCTCCATAGCTATAACCCATAATTTCCTTAATCATATCCCACTCGAAAAACAATTTCAAAATCACTCGGACAGCACTCCGTCGTAATATTTTATGTATACTAATAATATCTTGAAATAATACGGAGTAAATATATATATGTAAATCGATTGAGAGAGTTTAGAGAAAAATATTTTCAAGTTTCTATGAAATAATGAAACCTATTGAATTCTATTTATAATAGATTTTTAAATTATTAAAGTATGAATTATTAAAGTGAATTATTAAAGTATGAATTATTAAAGTGAATTATTAAAGTGAATTATTAAAGTATGAATTATTAAAGTGAATTATTAAAGTATGAATTATTAAAGTGAATTATTAAAGTTAAAGTAAAGTAAAAATAAAGTAAAGGTAAAGTTTAAGTATAGTAAAAGTATAAAACTATGTACGTATAATACGCGTATAAATATATATAATATTAATTTAAATCGTTATATATATTTAATAAAATAAAATATAAATATCTTTATCTTTATCATACTAGTTAAGTAATGAGTTGTCAAAAGTGGTTCTAGATATTTATAAAAGTTATATACGTTTTAATAATAAAGTTCTTTTTAAACTGAAAACGTTTTTGTACGTTTGAAACTAAATAGATCAATCGAGTCTTTATGAGATTCAATCTTCCACTATCCTTTGTCTAGTTCTCAATGATTGATAATTTGTTCTTATTTATAAATCACTTTACCATTTTCCGAATATTGTTAAAATGGAAAGATTTCTCAAATCAACGTGGGCCTTTCAACAGAGACTTGTAATCATAATTCAATATATCTGATAATTCAATCATTTGATCTTATCTTCTAATTACATTGATAAACATTTTGAAACAGATACAATCATATAAAGTATTTAATCTAATATTTTTTTTACGTTTCAAGTTATAATATATATACACATATACATATATAATCATATTCGTTTAATGGTTCGTGAATCGTTGGAACTTGGTCGAGGTTGAATGAATGTATGAACATAGTTTAAAATTCTTGAAATTTAACTTAACAAATATTGCTTATCGTGTCGAAAACATATAAAGATTAAAGTTTAAATTTGGTTGGAAATTTCCGGGTTGTCACAGTTGGTGAGTTCATTAGTTTATCATAAATAATCATTTCATAATTTTAATAGACCACAAGATATCATATTTCCAATTTTCATAAACATACATCCCATGCATAGAAACAAAAATCATTCATATGGATTGAACACCTTGTAACCGACACTAACAAGATGCATATAAGAATATCCCCTATCATTCCGGGAAATCCTTCGGACATGATAAAAACAACATCGAAGTACTAAAGCATCTGGTACTTTGGATGGGGTTCGTTAGGCCCAATAGATCTATCTTTAGGATTCGCGTCAATTAGTAGATCGGTTTACTAATTCTTAGGTTACCAAGCAAAAGGGGCATATTCGGCTTCGATCATTCAACCATATAATGTAGTTTTGATTACTTGTGTCTATTTCGTAAAACAGTTATAAAAGCGCATGTATTCTCAGTCCTAAAAATATATATTGCAAAAGCATTTAAAAAGGGAGTAATGAAACTCACAATACTGTATTTTGTAGTAAAAATACATATGACGACATTGAACAATGCAGGGTTGGCCTCGGATTCACGAACCTATATCATTTGTATATATATATTAAAACATATAATCGTAATCGAACAAATATATATATTATTATTAGTGATATAATTTTTATATCAATAACTTATATACTTCTTTATATATATTTTAGATAAATAAAATATAAATTTTGTTGTGTTATATGTATTAAATATATATATCGTTTGTTTGTTAAACACTAGTAATTGTAATAATACTAAAATGATATTTGTAATGGTAAAATGATAATACTGATAATAATTAATATTACTAATAAAAATAATAATGTCAATAATTCTATTAGTGTTAAATATAATGATATTATCAACAACAACTGTAACGATATTAATTTACTATTACTGATAGTTATAATAATGATTTTAGTAATTATAAGATAATACTTATTAACAATACTACTTATAATGATATTAATAGAAGTGATAATATAATTGTAGTGATAATAATAATATTAATAAAAGTAATAAATATGATATTAATAATGATAATAGCTATAATACTAACAATGTCAACAATAATAATAATCATAATATTAATAACGATACTTACAATGATAAGATTAATAATAATCATATAAATAATACTTTTACTAATACTAATGATAGTAATAATTATAATACTTATAAATATGGTAATAATACTAATAATTTTAAGTATGGTAACAACAATAATAATAACATTAATAATAATCATGATAATTTCTAATAATAATAATAATAATAATAATAATAATAATAATAATAATAATTATTATTATTATTATTATTATTATTATTATTATTATTATTATTATTATTATTATTAATAATAAAATAGTAATGAAAATAATAATAATAGTAATAATAATAAGATTACTACCTCACACTAATTGAGCTTCAAAAAAAATAGGATGCCATTGCCAAGGCTCGAACCCCCGACCTCTCGTTACCCGTCACCCTGTGACGATCGCTCCTGTAACATCCCGCATTTTTCCGTTAAATTATTTTAACGCCCGTCTTTTTATTTTAAAAAAATATCCTTCGTAACTAAATTCGTATCCTCCGTTAGCTAACATTCTTAATATTTTTCCGTTATTGGATTTTAACATCCTCCGTTAATACGCGTTTTAAAATATTCCGTTTAGGTAATTCCCGCACCCGACTACAAACGCGAGGGACTAATCTCGCCACTCGGGCAAACTTGGCTAACTAGTAACCCACCATCCACCACCAACCTCCCATTTCTCTCTATCTCTTTTTCTTACTTCCCTTTTATGCTCTCAAAACCTTCAAACACAAAATCATCATCCAAATTCGATTTAGGGAGCTAGCAACAAAATAAATTACATATTCGTGATCCTCTCTTCATCCTCTTCATTTTGGTACCAACTTCATCTCGTTTGGGTAATATTTCTAAAACTCTAGATTTCTCTAAATTCGTGTTTTTGACTTGAAATGGTGTTAGTTAGTGTCTATGGCTCATTGTGATGTCGTGTATGTAATTTGTATGCTCGATCTCGTTGTTTTAGTATAACTAGCATGAACTTGAATTTTGGTGTGTTGTTCTTGAATTTTGGATGATCATATGTTGTTAGATGTTAAAAGTTCATGTTCTAATTGTGTTCCTAGTATCACTAGCTTCAATTTGATGTGTAGGTTGCTTGAGAAAACTCCATAAACTTGATTAGTGATTTTTGGTGAATTTGGGTTAGGGTTTGATAAGCTTGAAATGAATATTTGATGCATTGAATAACATGAATTGTTGTTAGTAAGTGTTTAGATGCAATGTATGCTTAATTACCTTCGAAACGGCATATCGTATGTGTAAATTGGATTCCCGAATCATAAAATACGTTTTACGAACTTGAAACTTTGAAAATAAACCTTTCTTGATCAATTGACGAGTTTTTGGTTATTGTAATTGATATTTTTGCTTGGTGAAAGGTAGTTAATTGTATTCCTTGTCAAAAGAGCTTTCCAATGATATAAGATGCGTATTCTAAGTGTTTACGGTTTGCGTTTTGTGCTAAATTGAATTTTGGATCAAGACTTGAACTTTTGAAACTGACCAGGTACCAGGCCACGCCTAATGTCGCGGCGCGACACCTCTGGCCGCGGCGCGGCAATAGCCGTGTTTGGGTTCTGACCTCTTTGGTCAAAATACGAAAAATGTTTGGCACACTATGGACCTCCGATTCACATGTAACTTGTTCTAACATGCTCATACATGATTAAAAATCTCAGAAAAATAGTTCGGGACCCGACCCGAACGTGTTGACTTTTTCGTTGACTTTGACCGACCAAAGTTTGACTTTTTGTCAAACTTAACCAAATGATTATACAACCTTCCTAACTTGTTTATATACTTGTATCTTGCATGAAACTTGACAATTTGATTTCACATGCTACATAATCGAGTCGTAACGAGCCATAGGACTAATTGAACATCTTTGACCTATCGTGTTTACCGTTATTGATACAACCTATTGTTTAGGTCAAGATTAGCATTGTTCTTTGCACACGTTTACTTGTTGAAGTACTTTACTACTCGTGCACTCAAGGTGAGATCATAGTCCCACTTTTACTCTTTTTGAACTTACATTTGGGATGAGAAAACATAAACATTTCTTTACTAAGTGAACACAAGTACAGGAAAACAAACATTCTACATACGAGTTTAGAACAAAATCCTCAATTCGATTATCATTAGTTACACTTGCCGGGTGTAAGCGAGAACTTATGTTGTATGGATCCATATGGGTTTGACAAACCCTCATTCAAACGGTTCGCTACCGTTTACGAATGAAATATATTTTCGAGAAACAGTGTATGTTCTAGCACTAAGTGATGGGGTTCAATGGGAGAAATGTTAAGCATTGATAATTGGGTGCTCGTGAAACAAATTTTGGAATGGTTAACTATTAATTCGATGTTGCAAAACTTGTGGTTCAATCTACTTATTTACTCACTTACTTACTTAAACCTATGATTTCACCAACGTTTTCGTTGACAGATTTCTATGTTTTTCTCAG
Source organism: Rutidosis leptorrhynchoides (assembly GCF_046630445.1). Lineage (NCBI taxonomy): Eukaryota > Viridiplantae > Streptophyta > Magnoliopsida > Asterales > Asteraceae > Rutidosis > Rutidosis leptorrhynchoides. Next base: position 42,553,212 of record NC_092340.1, read on the forward strand.
GTCTTTGAACGATATGTGTTACATGCTTCCGCTCATTATTTTGATACTTGCTTTGGATGTCGAGTATTTATGCATACATGGAGCATCTTTTGGCTACTTTTAAATTGTGTCGCATAGGTTTCATTTGTACTTATAACTTTGTAACGTAACTTTTGGATGAACAATTCTTGTAAACTAAGGAACACTCTTTACTTTTGCAATGAATGCGACATATTTTGGTCAAACGTTATTTTAAAGACTTATGACCACGTAACGGGACCTAAGTAGTCGTGTAACGACCCTACTTTTCCCGTTATCTTTTACCGTTAATTATTTAACGACCGTTAACTGTTATTCGTGCCACGTCATTTCTATGACCTATATTATTATTTTTGTAATAATATATTAATTATTATGTGTTATATGAATATTTGGATTCATATTTCAAGTTATACGTTTCTACGTGTCGCGGATTTCCATCCGGCGAATCTTTTCGGTTTTCAAACCAACGGTCGAGCTTTCGGGATTTTTAAATCCTAATTATTTTAAATATGATATTTTAAGATCATATAATTATATTTAGTGTTTATATTTATTTTTCGTCGCGTAGTTATTATGTTTCCGGATTTTTAATCGCGTAAGTGCGTTTTCGCGTTTCGGGACTCGTTCGGGCTTTCGGGCCATCAGGAAATTACCATTAAGTGAGATGGGCTAGTGGGGCCCACTCCCATCCCACCATTCGGCCGAAGCCACAAGGGAGGGGGGTATTACTCCCTTGTTTTTTTCCCATTTGTGATTTAATTTTCCTTTTTCATCAAATTTAATCTAAACCTAATATTTCTTTTTGCTCTCCCTTTCCTTCTTCCTTGGGCAACGACTACAACCAGCCCCAATATCATCATCATCATTAAAAATTGAAGCTTGGATCATTAATTGATTAGTATAATCGGATTCCTCTCGTCTTTCTCTACGCGACTACATCAAACGTTTCTCGATTAGGGTATAAACCCTAACCCTAGAATTTTCTATTTTTCATTTATTTACTGTATTTTGATGTTTAATTGATAGTATGATGTTTGTGGATTATTGTAATGGTGTTTGTATGCATAGATGTACTCAAAATTGCATGTTTTCGGTTTGTAAATTTCTGGACAGCAGCTATTTCGTGATTTCTGGGTTTGTGTCTGATATAAAAGTTAAAATAAACTATCTAGATGAGTTCCTCTCATCAAGACATTAATTTTAGACTCCGGATTCATGTCGTTTCGATTCCCGGAGCCCTAGTTATGATCAAATTACTATTTTGTTAAAATTGAATTGTGGATTGACATGAAACAGGTTTGGTCCGACTTTGTGACCTTACTTGGTGTCTTTAGGGTGTGTTAGTGTGTTAGGACTGATGGTGGGACGAACTTTCAAGTTCGGGTCACCTAAATCCGAGCCACGGTTCACCCGTTACGTCTAAAAACACGTTTTTGATTGAATTAAAGTTTCAAGTAGTGTAATGGCTGTAAATCACGACTAGTGGACTGTTCTTGGGGTGTTCTTGAGTGTACCAAAGTGTCGGGTGGTTTGATTAGGCGGAGATATATGTAAGGCTCGCCGAAAACCGACACCCGGGGCTCAAGATGCGACCCGATGAACTTTTGATTTAAAACTTATGACTAATTATAATACTTATGATATGATTTAAAATTTATTATTAATTAATAATACTTATATTATGACTAATATTTAATTAATTAATTAAATACTTATGTTATATTAATTATATCATTTAAACTTATCTAAACTTTAATAATTCATTTTTATTTAATTAAACTTATGTTAAGACATAATTATACACTTCTGACTTTAATAAACATTATAACCTATGTTATTATTATAACTTACACTTTTCAAATTAATGTTGACTACGTTTGACCAAGGTTGACTTTTGAGTTGACTTTCGGTTGACTTTGACTTTCAGTTGACTTCTGTTGACTTTCTAAATAAGGAAACTTTCCTAACTTCAAAACTTTCTAAAAATAGACCTTTCTAAATTTGGAAACTTTCCAAAAATAGAAACTTTTCAAAAATAGAAACTTTCCAAAAATAGAAACTTCCAAAAATAGAAACTTTCCAAAAATAGAAACTTTCCAAAAATAGAAACTTTCCAAAAATGGAAACCTGCTAAAAATAGAAACTTTCTAAAAATAGAAAGTGTGTGTCCGTATGCTGTTCCAGTCAAACCGATGCTTGCCGAGTGTTATTCTATGCCTACTTGCAACATGTACAATAGCTATCATACTAAGACTTGACCTAAGTTAGTTATTTATATCGGCCTGCTTTATTTATAGGTCGGCGTTGTGATCTTTCTTGATCACTTTACTTTATTTGCTGTTCGCTTGTTTGTGAGATTTCTTCAGTTGCTATTAAGGTGAGTTATAGTCCCATTTTTCTATTTAAATCTTTTGGGATGAGAATACATGCAATTTATTTTATATTTTGGACAAGTGAAAGTTGATTTAAATTATTCATTGTGAGTTGAACAAAAATATTCCCTAGTCTGGTAACTGTAATCACTGGTTTCTACTAGTGAACGCGAATCCTACGGATAGATCTATCGGGTTTGACAACCCCATTTCGAGCTAGTCGAGCTAGCAATTTATAATCGAAATGTTTAGTACTTCGTATTTTGTTGTAGATACACTTGTTCGGTGTATATTATTTATTGTGTTTGGTAAGGGTAAATAAAGGGTTAAGTGGTTACCAGGTGGCTCACGGAAAATGGAATAATGTTTTATTATATGTTTTCTAGCATATAATTTTGTGGTCCAACAAGGAGTTTTTATGTTTTCAAACATAAATTTTTATTGTTTAAATTAAATATTGTTTGCAATATTAAACCTATAATTCACTCAACATTTTTGTTGACAGTTACTCGCATGTTTTATTCTCAGGTTCATGATTGATTGCTTCCGCTGTGCTTAGAGAGTCTGCATATTTATGATGGCAGCTTTTGTTAAACATTAACTTGCATTCTATTTTGTTACATTAAATAGTGGTTGTTTGTTGACTTTGTTTTGGTCAACTTTTGGTTAAAGTATTATTGTATAGTTTTTCTAAACTTATACATTTTAGTAGATTTCCTTTATAGGAAATCATTTTTTTTAAATAAAGAATGCAAGGTTGTTTTATTAAATTCATTTAAGTCCGATCAAGCTATGGGACCAACTGACGGATCCGTTAAGTGTTTTGACGGGGTCGTCACAGTTGGTATCAGAGCTCTGGTTGTAGGGAATTAGGCTGCATTGATGTCGTTACCCGGGTCAATAGGGTGCATTAGTGAGTCTAGTCTACAGCCCGGCCTATTATATATTACTATATGTGATTATTTGTATCGTATTGGTATGTATATTGTTGTCATACATACATTTCTATTATGTTCTGAATCCGGGAGGAACTCCCATTCCGATTTAAACGTATTCTCCGACTCATGCGAGTTCATCATTTATGGGAACACCCCGGTTAGTGAAACCGAGGGGGGGTGACATTCTTGACTTCTGAAATTCTCGACATTTCTATGTCATAATTTGTGTTTATTGATATAACATTTGAGTTACATTACGTGTTCTAAAATTCTCGGCATTTCTATGTCATCTATTATGGTTATGTATATAACGTTTGAGTTATATTACGCGAGATGTCATTCTTGACTTCTAAAGGCTCGGCATTTCAATGTCAGCTATTGTGTTTGGGTATATAACATTTTTGTTACATTACATGCCATTGTACCGTTGTGCCTATGTGCTTTGGTTTTTGAAAAGGAAAACGTCATTCTTGACTTTTAGAGATTCTGGGTACTTCGAAGACATTCTTATGTCATCGTTACTCCTATTCATTACTTTCGATGTCTTTGTCTCTTGTGCTATCCTTAGCACATTGTTAAGAAATTGTTTTAGGGAAATTGTGTTGAAATTCGAGGTTGACCACGTGTCCTGACCTTATGTAGTGATATTGGAATGGAACTATGAGTTAGTGAAATATAATGGCGTCAGGCCAACGTGATTATATTACTTTAATTCATAAAAAGTCCCAATATTGTGACATGAGGAATAGAAAGTGAGTCAAAGAAAATTTGTACACCACTCATTCAGAAATTCTAACGTTGTTACATGAGTAAGGAAGATACTCATTATCTTATTTGTTGATATACGAGAGACTCATCTTAACCGAACTACTTACCCCATGTTTTATCATTCATAACTCGCTTGTTAGTGACAGCTTCGCACGTGACTAGTTTTGACCCAAGGACTTGTGTCCTGATAAAAGTCAAAACAATATTTAACTCATTGGTTTTCATGACCTCGTAGCATTTATTGATTAGATGTCGCAAGACGATTCAAGTCCTTCACCCGAGCTTTAACGGTCTTACTTCAACTCGTAACCTTTATAATGCGGATACCCTGCTTTTCATTTAAAATTTTTACACATTTGTGTAATTGGGCGGTTCTCGTGAGATTTATGGGCGAATAGAAGTAATGAAATATTTTGTCATGTATACTAATTATAAAATCATATATGGACGTATGAATTCGAATGGATAAATTTACCCTTACCTATTTTGGCTAGTATACACTAAATTGTACCTTCAAAATTATTTTAAAATCACTCATGTCGAGTTGTCTAGTTAACTCAAATTGTTTTACGTAAAATGGTACACGTTGTACATACTTCTAAATTTACTAAGAGCTTCGTTCCATTTATGGGGTTACATCAGACGTTTAAAGCTTTTTCAAAACTTCTTTGATTGATTACATTAGAATTTTCGCATTACTCTACAGAGTGCTTGGATCACATTTCTTCTCATCCTCCGTTTAAGGATGAAAATTTACCATTAAGTCCATTGATAGAAATTCTTACACCAGTTTGGATGCCGGTTTTATAAAATTTGTTGGAAAGTCTTTGCGCTCATAGAATTTTCCCTCTTATGGTTGGACATGGCCGAAACGCAGACCGATAAATCAAGTTTCTGGGGTACACTCGATGGTCACCTTATTGTACCCCAGAAACTTGATTAGAAAACGCAGACCATATCAGAAACTTGATTTATCGGTCTGCGTTTCGGCCATGTCCAACCATAAGAGGGAAAATTCTATGAGCGCAAAGACTTTCCAACAAATTTTATAAAACCGGCATCCAAACTGGTGTAAGAATTTCTATCAATGGACTTAATGGTAAATTTTCATCCTTAAACGGAGGATGAGAAGAAATGTGATCCAAGCACTCTGTAGAGTAATGCGAAAATTCTAATGTAATCAATCAAAGAAGTTTTGAAAAAGCTTTAAACGTCTGATGTAACCCCATAAATGGAACGAAGCTCTTAGTAAATTTAGAAGTATGTACAACGTGTACCATTTTACGTAAAACAATTTGAGTTAACTAGACAACTCGACATGAGTGATTTTAAAATAATTTTGAAGGTACAATTTAGTGTATACTAGCCAAAATAGGTAAGGGTAAATTTATCCATTCGAATTCATACGTCCATATATGATTTTATAATTAGTATACATGACAAAATATTTCATTACTTCTATTCGCCCATAAATCTCACGAGAACCGCCCAATTACACAAATGTGTAAAAATTTTAAATGAAAAGCAGGGTATCCGCATTATAAAGGTTACGAGTTGAAGTAAGACCGTTAAAGCTCGGGTGAAGGACTTGAATCGTCTTGCGACATCTAATCAATAAATGCTACGAGGTCATGAAAACCAATGAGTTAAATATTGTTTTGACTTTTATCAGGACACAAGTCCTTGGGTCAAAACTAGTCACGTGCGAAGCTGTCACTAACAAGCGAGTTATGAATGATAAAACATGGGGTAAGTAGTTCGGTTAAGATGAGTCTCTCGTATATCAACAAATAAGATAATGAGTATCTTCCTTACTCATGTAACAACGTTAGAATTTCTGAATGAGTGGTGTACAAATTTTCTTTGACTCACTTTCTATTCCTCATGTCACAATATTGGGACTTTTTATGAATTAAAGTAATATAATCACGTTGGCCTGACGCCATTATATTTCACTAACTCATAGTTCCATTCCAATATCACTACATAAGGTCAGGACACGTGGTCAACCTCGAATTTCAACACAATTTCCCTAAAACAATTTCTTAACAATGTGCTAAGGATAGCACAAGAGACAAAGACATCGAAAGTAATGAATAGGAGTAACGATGACATAAGAATGTCTTCGAAGTACCCAGAATCTCTAAAAGTCAAGAATGACGTTTTCCTTTTCAAAAACCAAAGCACATAGGCACAACGGTACAATGGCATGTAATGTAACAAAAATGTTATATACCCAAACACAATAGCTGACATTGAAATGCCGAGCCTTTAGAAGTCAAGAATGACATCTCGCGTAATATAACTCAAACGTTATATACATAACCATAATAGATGACATAGAAATGCCGAGAATTTTAGAACACGTAATGTAACTCAAATGTTATATCAATAAACACAAATTATGACATAGAAATGTCGAGAATTTCAGAAGTCAAGAATGTCACCCCCCCTCGGTTTCACTAACCGGGGTGTTCCCATAAATGATGAACTCGCATGAGTCGGAGAATACGTTTAAATCGGAATGGGAGTTCCTCCCGGATTCAGAACATAATAGAAATGTATGTATGACAACAATATACATACCAATACGATACAAATAATCACATATAGTAATATATAATAGGCCGGGCTGTAGACTAGACTCACTAATGCACCCTATTGACCCGGGTAACGACATCAATGCAGCCTAATTCCCTACAACCAGAGCTCTGATACCAACTGTGACGACCCCGTCAAAACACTTAACGGATCCGTCAGTTGGTCCCATAGCTTGATCGGACTTAAATGAATTTAATAAAACAACCTTGCATTCTTTATTTAAAAAAAATGATTTCCTATAAAGGAAATCTACTAAAATGTATAAGTTTAGAAAAACTATACAATAATACTTTAACCAAAAGTTGACCAAAACAAAGTCAACAAACAACCACTATTTAATGTAACAAAATAGAATGCAAGTTAATGTTTAACAAAAGCTGCCATCATAAATATGCAGACTCTCTAAGCACAGCGGAAGCAATCAATCATGAACCTGAGAATAAAACATGCGAGTAACTGTCAACAAAAATGTTGAGTGAATTATAGGTTTAATATTGCAAACAATATTTAATTTAAACAATAAAAATTTATGTTTGAAAACATAAAAACTCCTTGTTGGACCACAAAATTATATGCTAGAAAACATATAATAAAACATTATTCCATTTTCCGTGAGCCACCTGGTAACCACTTAACCCTTTATTTACCCTTACCAAACACAATAAATAATATACACCGAACAAGTGTATCTACAACAAAATACGAAGTACTAAACATTTCGATTATAAATTGCTAGCGCGACTAGCTCGAAATGGGGTTGTCAAACCCGATAGATCTATCCGTAGGATTCGCGTTCACTAGTAGAAACCAGTGATTACAGTTACCAGACTAGGGAATATTTTTGTTCAACTCACAATGAATAATTTAAATCAACTTTCACTTGTCCAAAATATAAAATAAATTGCATGTATTCTCATCCCAAAAGATTTAAATAGAAAAATGGGACTATAACTCACCTTAATAGCAACTGAAGAAATCTCACAAACAAGCGAACAGCAAATAAAGTAAAGTGATCAAGAAAGATCACAACGCCGACCTATAAATAAAGCAGGCCGATATAAATAACTAACTTAGGTCAAGTCTTAGTATGATAGCTATTGTACATGTTGCAAGTAGGCATAGAATAACACTCGGCAAGCATCGGTTTGACTGGAACAGCATACGGACACACACTTTCTATTTTTAGAAAGTTTCTATTTTTAGCAGGTTTCCATTTTTGGAAAGTTTCTATTTTTGGAAAGTTTCTATTTTTGGAAAGTTTCTATTTTGGAAAGTTTCTATTTTTGGAAAGTTTCTATTTTTGGAAAGTTTCCAAATTTAGAAAGTTCTATTTTTAGAAAGTTTTGAAGTTAGGAAAGTTTCCTTATTTAGAAAGTCAACAGAAGTCAACTGAAAGTCAAAGTCAACCGAAAGTCAACTCAAAAGTCAACCTTGGTCAAACGTAGTCAACATTAATTTGAAAAGTGTAAGTTATAATAATAACATAGGTTATAATGTTTATTAAAGTCAGAAGTGTATAATTATGTCTTAACATAAGTTTAATTAAATAAAAATGAATTATTAAAGTTTAGATAAGTTTAAATGATATAATTAATATAACATAAGTATTTAATTAATTAATTAAATATTAGTCATAATATAAGTATTATTAATTAATAATAAATTTTAAATCATATCATAAGTATTATAATTAGTCATAAGTTTTAAATCAAAAGTTCATCGGGTCGCATCTTGAGCCCCGGGTGTCGGTTTTCGGCGAGCCTTACATATATCTCCGCCTAATCAAACCACCCGACACTTTGGTACACTCAAGAACACCCCAAGAACAGTCCACTAGTCGTGATTTACAGCCATTACACTACTTGAAACTTTAATTCAATCAAAAACGTGTTTTTAGACGTAACGGGTGAACCGTGGCTCGGATTTAGGTGACCCGAACTTGAAAGTTCGTCCCACCATCAGTCCTAACACACTAACACACCCTAAAGACACCAAGTAAGGTCACAAAGTCGGACCAAACCTGTTTCATGTCAATCCACAATTCAATTTTAACAAAATAGTAATTTGATCATAACTAGGGCTCCGGGAATCGAAACGACATGAATCCGGAGTCTAAAATTAATGTCTTGATGAGAGGAACTCATCTAGATAGTTTATTTTAACTTTTATATCAGACACAAACCCAGAAATCACGAAATAGCTGCTGTCCAGAAATTTACAAACCGAAAACATGCAATTTTGAGTACATCTATGCATACAAACACCATTACAATAATCCACAAACATCATACTATCAATTAAACATCAAAATACAGTAAATAAATGAAAAATAGAAAATTCTAGGGTTAGGGTTTATACCCTAATCGAGAAACGATTGATGTAGTCGCGTAGAGAAAGACGAGAGGAATCCGATTATACTAATCAATTAATGATCCAAGCTTCAATTTTTAATGATGATGATGATATTGGGGCTGGTTGTAGTCGTTGCCCAAGGAAGAAGGAAAGGGAGAGCAAAAAGAAATATTAGGTTTAGATTAAATTTGATGAAAAAGGAAAATTAAATCACAAATGGGAAAAAAACAAGGGAGTAATACCCCCCTCCCTTGTGGCTTCGGCCGAATGGTGGGATGGGAGTGGGCCCCACTAGCCCATCTCACTTAATGGTAATTTCCTGATGGCCCGAAAGCCCGAACGAGTCCCGAAACGCGAAAACGCACTTACGCGATTAAAAATCCGGAAACATAATAACTACGCGACGAAAAATAAATATAAACACTAAATATAATTATATGATCTTAAAATATCATATTTAAAATAATTAGGATTTAAAAATCCCGAAAGCTCGACCGTTGGTTTGAAAACCGAAAAGATTCGCCGGATGGAAATCCGCGACACGTAGAAACGTATAACTTGAAATATGAATCCAAATATTCATATAACACATAATAATTAATATATTATTACAAAAATAATAATATAGGTCATAGAAATGACGTGGCACGAATAACAGTTAACGGTCGTTAAATAATTAACGGTAAAAGATAACGGGAAAACTAGGGTCGTTACAGTACCTTCCCGTTACGGAAATTTCGTCCCGAAATTTAAGCATGTGCAGGGGTTGACTCAGCATCTGGGAACAAATACGGGTACTTCTGCCTCATCTGAACTTCACGCTCCCAAGTGAACTCGGGAACGCGTCGTTCCATCTAACTCGAAAATAGAAATTCTACTCTGTTTAAGAGTCTTAACCTTTCGACCCATAATTTCAACAGGTTCCTTAAAAGAAAAAGTAGTTTCTTATCAACATGAAGTCCCTCCAGAGGAATATTCTTATCGGCCTTGGCCAAACACTTCTTTAAATTCGATACATGAAGAACATCGTGAACAACACTGAGTTCTTGTGGCAATTTCAAACGATAAGCCACGGGTCCAACTCTCTCAATAATTTCAAAAGATCCAACAAATTGAGGATTCAACTTTCCCCTTTTTCTAGAACGTATCACGCCCTTCCAAGGCAATACCTTCAACATAACACGATCACCGACCTGAAATTCAATATCGTTCCTTCTCTTATCAGCATAATTCTTTTGCCTACTCCTGACAGTTCTCAATCTTTCCTTAATCTGTGCAATCTTCTCGGTAGTTTCGTGAATGATCTCTGGTCATGTGAGTTGAGCATCCCCAACCTCATTCCAACAGACAGGAGACCTACACTTTCTACCATACAGAGCTTCAAATGGTGCGGCTTTAATACTTGCATGATAACTGCTGTTATAAGAAAACTCATCCAGCGGCAAATATTTATCCCACCCATTTCCAAAATCAATAACACACGCTCTTAACATGTTTTCTACGTTTAAATGGTCCTTTCACTCTGACCATCCGTCTGTGGATGATAAGCGGTGCTCATATCCAATTTAGTTCCTAGAGCACCTTGTTAGGACTGCCTTAGTCCAACATAATCGATACGGGAACACCATGTCTCGAAATAATCTCCTTCAAATACAAACGAGTAAACTTCTTCATTGAATATGTTTCCTTAATTGGCAAGAAAAGAGTTGACTTAGCGAGTCGGTAACAATCACCCAAATGGTATCATAACCACCCACAACTCCCGGTAACTTCGTAATAAAGTCCATCTTAATACCTTCCCACTTCCACTCGGGAATTTCAGGTTGTACCAAAAGTCCAGACGGTTTTTGATGTTCAGCTTTAACCTTAGCGCAGGTCAAACACTTAGCCACATACGTAGCCACATCAGCTTTCAAATTAGGCCACCAATACAGCTCCTTAAGATCATGATACATCTTTCCTGAACCAGGATGAATAGAGTACCTAGACTTATGAGCCTCATCTAAAACAAGTTTTCGTAGATCACCAAACTTCGGAACCCAAAGGCATCCCGCAAAATACCGAGTACCATCGGTTTGTACCTCTAACTGTTTACTCAAGCCTCGGACCTTCCCGTTACAAAATTTTCCTCCTTCAAGGCTTCTTATTGTGCCTCAAGGATCTGCCTAGCGAGGTTTGTTTGAATTGTCATATTCAAGGCCCTAAACCTGCGAGGTTCAGCCCTTTCTTTACGACTTAATGCATCAGCCACATCATTGACCTTTCCCGGATGATATAAAAGTTCGCAATCATAATCATTTAACGTCTCAACCCATCTTCGTTGCCTCATATTTATCTGTTTCTGATCAAGAATATGTTGAAGACTTTTGTGATCAGTGTACAATGTACCTTTGACCCCATATAGATAATGTCTGCAAATCTTAAGCGCAAACACAACAGCTCTCAACTCTAAATCATGGGTTACGTAATTCTGCTCGTGAATCTTCAACTGACGTGACGCGTACGCAATAACTTTCTTTCGTTGCATCAAAACACAACCAAAGTCTTGACACGAAGCATCACAATAGATAACAAAATCATCATTACCCTCAGGTAGTGATAATATCGGTGCAGAAGTTAACTTCTTCTTCAGAGTTTGGAAAGCAGACTCTTGTTCACTCTTCCACTCGTACTTCTTCCCCTTATGTGTTAAAGCAGTCAGAGGTCTCGCTACTCGTGAAAAATCTTGAATGAACCTTCTATAATAGCCTGCTAATCCTAGAAACTGGCGAATCTGAGTAGGTGTTTTCGGAATTTCCCACTTTTCAATTGCCTAAATCTTGGCGGGATCAACTAGTATTCCTTGTTTACTAACAATATATCCAAGGAATTGAACTTCTCTTAATTAGAAAGTACACTTAGAGAACTTAGCGTACAACTCTTCTTTTCTCAATAAATCAAGCACCAACTTCAAATATTCTTCGTGCTCTTCATCACTCTTAGAATAAATAAGGATGTCGTCGATAAAAACAATAACGAATTTGTCCAGATAGGGTCTGCACACACGGTTCATGAGGTCCATGAACACAGCAGGTGCATTTGTCAATCTGAACGGCATAACAAGAAATTCAAAGTGACTATAACGGGTACAGAAAGCGGTTTTCAGAATATCAGTTTCTTTAGCGCGTAATTGGTGATAACCGGAATGAAGATCAATCTTATAATAAACGGACGAACCTTGAAGTTGATCGAATAGATCATCAATTCTCGGAAGAGGGTAACGGTTTTTAACAGTAAGCTCGTTCAATTCACGATAATCAATACACAAGCGAAATGAACCATCTTTCTTCTCAACGAACAAAACGGGAGCTCCCCAAGGGGACGAACTGGGACGGATGAAATAAAGTTGCAATAATGAAGGAAGAAATAAATATGGAGTAGTCACATCGGTGGCATAGATATTTAAGGCAATTCTCTCAAAGGAGTTAACGAGGATCATGGACTCCAAAGTAAATTTTCATTATATTTCTGAGAGGAAGACGTATGAAAGGTGTGATAATTCAACGAGAGTGAACTTCCTTGTACAATGAGCGAGGAAGTCTAGGATTCATCCATATTCTTAAATTTATGTGCGGATGAAAAGAACGCGAATCATGGGTTATAAAGAATGGCCGACTCCAGGTGAGATGAATCTCCAAAAATAATTTCGTGCACCCTAAAGTATCGAATCCTAGGATTGATGTTTACGAGGGTGTTGCGGTTGACAGCGAAAATTGAGAGTAGAAACTCCTCAAACGGTCTAGAGTAATATATCCATGATACCTATTATAACAACAGTTGGGGTAGAAACCCACCTAGCGCCTTTTCTACAATAAGGTGACCATCGAGTGTACCCCAGAAACTTGATTTATCGGTCTGCGTTTCGGCCATGTCCAACCATAAGAGGGAAAATTCTATGAGCGCAAAGACTTTCCAACAAATTTTATAAAACCGGCATCCAAACTGGTGTAAGAATTTCTATCAATGGACTTAATGGTAAATTTTCATCCTTAAACGGAGGATGAGAAGAAATGTGATCCAAGCACTCTGTAGAGTAATGCGAAAATTCTAATGTAATCAATCAAAGAAGTTTTGAAAAAGCTTTAAACGTCTGATGTAACCCCATAAATGGAACGAAGCTCTTAGTAAATTTAGAAGTATGTACAACGTGTACCATTTTACGTAAAACAATTTGAGTTAACTAGACAACTCGACATGAGTGATTTTAAAATAATTTTGAAGGTACAATTTAGTGTATACTAGCCAAAATAGGTAAGGGTAAATTTATCCATTCGAATTCATACGTCCATATATGATTTTATAATTAGTATACATGACAAAATATTTCATTACTTCTATTCGCCCATAAATCTCACGAGAACCGCCCAATTACACAAATGTGTAAAAATTTTAAATGAAAAGCAGGGTATCCGCATTATAAAGGTTACGAGTTGAAGTAAGACCGTTAAAGCTCGGGTGAAGGACTTGAATCGTCTTGCGACATCTAATCAATAAATGCTACGAGGTCATGAAAACCAATGAGTTAAATATTGTTTTGACTTTTATCAGGACACAAGTCCTTGGGTCAAAACTAGTCACGTGCGAAGCTGTCACTAACAAGCGAGTTATGAATGATAAAACATGGGGTAAGTAGTTCGGTTAAGATGAGTCTCTCGTATATCAACAAATAAGATAATGAGTATCTTCCTTACTCATGTAACAACGTTAGAATTTCTGAATGAGTGGTGTACAAATTTTCTTTGACTCACTTTCTATTCCTCATGTCACAATATTGGGACTTTTTATGAATTAAAGTAATATAATCACGTTGGCCTGACGCCATTATATTTCACTAACTCATAGTTCCATTCCAATATCACTACATAAGGTCAGGACACGTGGTCAACCTCGAATTTCAACACAATTTCCCTAAAACAATTTCTTAACAATGTGCTAAGGATAGCACAAGAGACAAAGACATCGAAAGTAATGAATAGGAGTAACGATGACATAAGAATGTCTTCGAAGTACCCAGAATCTCTAAAAGTCAAGAATGACGTTTTCCTTTTCAAAAACCAAAGCACATAGGCACAACGGTACAATGGCATGTAATGTAACAAAAATGTTATATACCCAAACACAATAGCTGACATTGAAATGCCGAGCCTTTAGAAGTCAAGAATGACATCTCGCGTAATATAACTCAAACGTTATATACATAACCATAATAGATGACATAGAAATGCCGAGAATTTTAGAACACGTAATGTAACTCAAATGTTATATCAATAAACACAAATTATGACATAGAAATGTCGAGAATTTCAGAAGTCAAGAATGTCACCCCCCCTCGGTTTCACTAACCGGGGTGTTCCCATAAATGATGAACTCGCATGAGTCGGAGAATACGTTTAAATCGGAATGGGAGTTCCTCCCGGATTCAGAACATAATAGAAATGTATGTATGACAACAATATACATACCAATACGATACAAATAATCACATATAGTAATATATAATAGGCCGGGCTGTAGACTAGACTCACTAATGCACCCTATTGACCCGGGTAACGACATCAATGCAGCCTAATTCCCTACAACCAGAGCTCTGATACCAACTGTGACGACCCCGTCAAAACACTTAACGGATCCGTCAGTTGGTCCCATAGCTTGATCGGACTTAAATGAATTTAATAAAACAACCTTGCATTCTTTATTTAAAAAAAATGATTTCCTATAAAGGAAATCTACTAAAATGTATAAGTTTAGAAAAACTATACAATAATACTTTAACCAAAAGTTGACCAAAACAAAGTCAACAAACAACCACTATTTAATGTAACAAAATAGAATGCAAGTTAATGTTTAACAAAAGCTGCCATCATAAATATGCAGACTCTCTAAGCACAGCGGAAGCAATCAATCATGAACCTGAGAATAAAACATGCGAGTAACTGTCAACAAAAATGTTGAGTGAATTATAGGTTTAATATTGCAAACAATATTTAATTTAAACAATAAAAATTTATGTTTGAAAACATAAAAACTCCTTGTTGGACCACAAAATTATATGCTAGAAAACATATAATAAAACATTATTCCATTTTCCGTGAGCCACCTGGTAACCACTTAACCCTTTATTTACCCTTACCAAACACAATAAATAATATACACCGAACAAGTGTATCTACAACAAAATACGAAGTACTAAACATTTCGATTATAAATTGCTAGCGCGACTAGCTCGAAATGGGGTTGTCAAACCCGATAGATCTATCCGTAGGATTCGCGTTCACTAGTAGAAACCAGTGATTACAGTTACCAGACTAGGGAATATTTTTGTTCAACTCACAATGAATAATTTAAATCAACTTTCACTTGTCCAAAATATAAAATAAATTGCATGTATTCTCATCCCAAAAGATTTAAATAGAAAAATGGGACTATAACTCACCTTAATAGCAACTGAAGAAATCTCACAAACAAGCGAACAGCAAATAAAGTAAAGTGATCAAGAAAGATCACAACGCCGACCTATAAATAAAGCAGGCCGATATAAATAACTAACTTAGGTCAAGTCTTAGTATGATAGCTATTGTACATGTTGCAAGTAGGCATAGAATAACACTCGGCAAGCATCGGTTTGACTGGAACAGCATACGGACACACACTTTCTATTTTTAGAAAGTTTCTATTTTTAGCAGGTTTCCATTTTTGGAAAGTTTCTATTTTTGGAAAGTTTCTATTTTTGGAAAGTTTCTATTTTTGGAAGTTTCTATTTTTGGAAAGTTTCTATTTTTGAAAAGTTTCTATTTTTGGAAAGTTTCCAAATTTAGAAAGTTCTATTTTTAGAAAGTTTTGAAGTTAGGAAAGTTTCCTTATTTAGAAAGTCAACAGAAGTCAACTGAAAGTCAAAGTCAACCGAAAGTCAACTCAAAAGTCAACCTTGGTCAAACGTAGTCAACATTAATTTGAAAAGTGTAAGTTATAATAATAACATAGGTTATAATGTTTATTAAAGTCAGAAGTGTATAATTATGTCTTAACATAAGTTTAATTAAATAAAAATGAATTATTAAAGTTTAGATAAGTTTAAATGATATAATTAATATAACATAAGTATTTAATTAATTAATTAAATATTAGTCATAATATAAGTATTATTAATTAATAATAAATTTTAAATCATATCATAAGTATTATAATTAGTCATAAGTTTTAAATCAAAAGTTCATCGGGTCGCATCTTGAGCCCCGGGTGTCGGTTTTCGGCGAGCCTTACATATATCTCCGCCTAATCAAACCACCCGACACTTTGGTACACTCAAGAACACCCCAAGAACAGTCCACTAGTCGTGATTTACAGCCATTACACTACTTGAAACTTTAATTCAATCAAAAACGTGTTTTTAGACGTAACGGGTGAACCGTGGCTCGGATTTAGGTGACCCGAACTTGAAAGTTCGTCCCACCATCAGTCCTAACACACTAACACACCCTAAAGACACCAAGTAAGGTCACAAAGTCGGACCAAACCTGTTTCATGTCAATCCACAATTCAATTTTAACAAAATAGTAATTTGATCATAACTAGGGCTCCGGGAATCGAAACGACATGAATCCGGAGTCTAAAATTAATGTCTTGATGAGAGGAACTCATCTAGATAGTTTATTTTAACTTTTATATCAGACACAAACCCAGAAATCACGAAATAGCTGCTGTCCAGAAATTTACAAACCGAAAACATGCAATTTTGAGTACATCTATGCATACAAACACCATTACAATAATCCACAAACATCATACTATCAATTAAACATCAAAATACAGTAAATAAATGAAAAATAGAAAATTCTAGGGTTAGGGTTTATACCCTAATCGAGAAACGATTGATGTAGTCGCGTAGAGAAAGACGAGAGGAATCCGATTATACTAATCAATTAATGATCCAAGCTTCAATTTTTAATGATGATGATGATATTGGGGCTGGTTGTAGTCGTTGCCCAAGGAAGAAGGAAAGGGAGAGCAAAAAGAAATATTAGGTTTAGATTAAATTTGATGAAAAAGGAAAATTAAATCACAAATGGGAAAAAAACAAGGGAGTAATACCCCCCTCCCTTGTGGCTTCGGCCGAATGGTGGGATGGGAGTGGGCCCCACTAGCCCATCTCACTTAATGGTAATTTCCTGATGGCCCGAAAGCCCGAACGAGTCCCGAAACGCGAAAACGCACTTACGCGATTAAAAATCCGGAAACATAATAACTACGCGACGAAAAATAAATATAAACACTAAATATAATTATATGATCTTAAAATATCATATTTAAAATAATTAGGATTTAAAAATCCCGAAAGCTCGACCGTTGGTTTGAAAACCGAAAAGATTCGCCGGATGGAAATCCGCGACACGTAGAAACGTATAACTTGAAATATGAATCCAAATATTCATATAACACATAATAATTAATATATTATTACAAAAATAATAATATAGGTCATAGAAATGACGTGGCACGAATAACAGTTAACGGTCGTTAAATAATTAACGGTAAAAGATAACGGGAAAAGTAGGGTCGTTACAAGTCGGCGCCGTCAAATGACAATTTTGTCGGGTCGCTACAATTGGTATCAGAGCGTTGGTTGTAGGGATTTAGAGTTCATTGGTGTCGACCCCGAGTCATAGGGTACATTGGTGAGTCTAGACTACAACCGGCATATAGACTTGAAGTAGGAATTACTTGACTACTTGTGTATTTATACTCGAACGCTTCTACTCATATCTACTCTTAGTTCCTCTTAATCTCACGTTGTTTAATTTGATTGACACGCCACCTTGACTATATGAAATGATGTCGAATGCACATATGAATCAGGGTAATATAATTTCCGGGATTATATTACGGTGACTCATATGAACGTTCCGACATTATGACATAAAGAATTTAAGGTGAGTCGAGGAAAAACTTCTCTTTATCTTTATTCTATATCACGGTTAGTATTATTGAGAATACTAATCAATGATATTCTTGTGTCATGAAGGAACAATGGCTCACCAAGGTCAACCCAATACTCCTTCCGAAACTCTCGAACAAGCTCTTCAACGAATGATAACCACCGCCGTGGGTGCGGCCGTGGCCGATCACTTTTCCAACAACAATAATCATGGAGCTGGTAATTCAAACGAGGGGTGCTCCTACAAGAACTTCATGGGGTGCAAACCTCCCACTTTCGATGGAACCGAGGGACCGGTTGCTCTCACCAGATGGTTTGAACAAACGGAAGCCGTTTTTAACATAAGTGGTTGTCGGGACCAAGATAAGGTCAAGTTTTCCACCCTCACTCTCACCGGTATTGATTTCTCATGGTGGAACACGTATATACAATCGGTGGGTATCGATGAAGCCCACGCACTCTCTTGGACCGAATTAAGAGAAAGAATGATCACCGAATACTTTCTGCGCGACGAAACTCGAAGGCTCGAACAGGGGCTAAGAAATTTACAAACGGTCCGGAATGACCTCGAAGCTTATAATCAACGGTTTGCTGAACTAGTCTTAATGTGTCCAAACCTCACGACTCTCGAGTCCCTAAGAGTTGAACTTTACATGGATGGCCTTCCGAAGAGCATTCAACACAGGGTAATGTCATCCAAACCCGCCAACCTACAAGAGGCTTTAACGATGGCTCGCCAATCTATAGAAACGGTGGAAGAAATTGAAGCACCGGCACCAACGGCCGAGGACCAACCGGGTAACAACAAAAGAAAATGGGAAGCCTCTCAATCCAGCAACTACAACAGCAACAACTTTGCCAAGGAACTTTTCACCTCCGTCGGCAAGAAAAGTTATGCTGGAACTCGACCTTTTTGCAACAAATGCCACAAGCATCACTTTGGTGAATGTGGCAAGCTAATTTGCCACCAGTGCCAGGGAAGTGGTCATATTGCCAAATATTGTGGAAGTACCGCCCCCGTCAGTCAAAAGGGACCCAACACACAAAAGTCGGGTGTTTGTTTCGAATGTGGCCAACCGGGTCATTTTAGGAATGCATGTCCAACGAAGAAAGCCAACCCCAACACACGCGGCCGAACTTCCAACATTAGCACCGAGGATGCTCGAGACGACATGAACTAGTCACGGGTACGTTTCTTCTTAACAACTCCTATACTTCATGTTTATTCGATTCGGATGTCGATAAATGTTTTGTATCCAAGGCTTTGGAGCCTACTATTTGCACTCCACCACCCCCTAGATATTACTTACGCCATTCAAGTGACCAACGGAAAACTATTGCGTACCGACAAATTTATCGGAGAGTGTACGTCAAACTTATTGGGTAGGTAATTCGAACTTTGATTTGACATCTATAGAACTAGGGAGCCCAAAACCTATACGTTAGGAAGGGAATGTTTTCCCCACATATATGTGATTTTAGTGAACTAAATAATTTCCGTTTAAGAACCGATATCCTCTTCCCCGTATCAACAACCTCTTGAACCGTTACACGGATCTCGCGTATATTCTAAAATCGACCTTCATTCTGGTTATCATCAATTGAGGGTTAAGGGAGAAGATGTCTCCTAAACCGCTTTCCGAACTCGCTACGATAGTTATAAATTTCTTTTAGTGCCGTTCAGTTTATCTAAGGCTCCGCCCGTATTCATAGACCTCCGGAACCGCGTATGCAAACTTATCTAGACAAATCCGTTACCGTACTTATAATTATAAACTATTCAAGCGGAAAGGAAAAACGAACAACGTCTCCGTCTTACGCTCGAACTCTTGAGAAAAGAGCAACTCTATGCCGAATTCTCCAAGTGAGAATTTTTGGTTAAACGAAGTCCAAATTCTAAACCATATTGTTAGTGGTCAAGGTATTACAGTAGATCTCGCAAAAAAAAAAAAAAAAAAAAATTGAATTAATTAATTAATTTTGGAGAAACCCTCACGACTCCGACTTGTATTCGTAAAATTTTGGATCTCGCGATTATTACCAAAGATTAATTTCTGATTTTTCCCGTATCGCTCGTCCTCTAACCTCGTTAACGTACTAAGAAAAAAAAATTTAAACATTTTCCGTGTCCGGACTTTGAACGTGATTTTTCACACCAACCTTACTAGATAAATTCGTGTGGCACAAAATGGAACTCAAATATAGAAATACTTCTACGTGAACGCCTGAAAGGCAACCCCTCTCGACTCGAAATCAAGGAAGCTGAAATTCGTTATTTTACACGGAGAATTTGAATACTTATTTATGGATCCGATCAATCTTCTCGTCATCGCGTACCACGATACATAGCTCTGCTATTTCACTATTACCGTCTGATATTACTGAGACCAAAGATAACACACAATCCAAGGATACCCCTTTCTTCTTTGACTTAACGTCCTTGTGCTTCTGTTATACGGCCAACTACTACTCAACCCCGAGCTATACAACTACGTGTACTATCTCGTTTCCCACCAAGTCTCAAAATTTGGCCACTAGGTGCGCGATATGGCTACCTCAAAATGTGAACTCATCCTATTATAAGTTCTCATTTCACTCCTATCTTTTCGCTCGTACTTCCGTATACGTAAACCTTTTTATATAATTTCTCAATGGAGAGAGAGACTCTTCACGTGTTACTAGTATTCGCCACGAGGGTGACTAGCCCTTACGAACATTTTTCAGTAGCCGACAAGAAACCTGTTCCAACAAACGCTTTCGAACCCTAACTAACTTGTCCAAGCATATCTTAAGAAATTATATTCCAACACGGTGTATCATTGTCAATTATCCCGGATCGAAAATACTCGTTACACATCTTGTTTACAAGAAGCCTTCGGAACACGTTTAGACGTGAGTACTGCGTATCTTCCACAAACAGACGAGCTAAGCAAACGAACAATTTACATCTTGGAAAGACATGTTACAAACTTGTATTGTCGTCTTTAGTTGATCCCTCTTACAACAGTAGTTACCACTCGCGTGTTAACGCGCACTTTTCGAAACTTTATATAACCACAAATGTTGTTCTCCTATTCATTGGACCGAAGTAGGTGACAAGCAAATCATCAGATCCGAAATCATTCAAGAAACAACCTTTGAGATAGTTCAAGTCCGAGAAGGGCTCAAGACGGCCCGTGGTCGCCAAAGGAGTTATACCAATGTTAGATGAAAAATCTCTCAAATTTAAAGTCAGTAACCGTGTAATATTGAAAACCACACCTTGGAAAGGTGTAATCCGTTTCGGGAAATCGAGGAAATTTATATCCGCAATATTGATCCTTTTGAAATCTTGGGGCGTCTTGGAACCGCTTCCTACCGTTTAGAACCTCTGACTCAATTAAGTTTCCGTTTACCTTACGTTCCATGTAACAAACTTAGATACGTGTCCTGCGGAACAGGAACGTGCTATCCTTCTAGATAAACTTACTATTGATGACAACTCCTCTTCGTAGAAAGACCGGTTGAAATTGTGGATCGTAAAACCAAGCCTTAATACAACATAAAACCCCGACTGTCCAAATTCGTGGGAATGCCCAAGGACGTATCTTCACTTATTCATAGCATTGACAATGCAAGGTCTCAAGGAAGAGACATCGACTATTACTTCCAACTAAATTTCGGGACGAAATTTCTTTTAAGGTGTGGGTAATGTAACATCCCGCATTTTTCCGTTAAATTATTTTAACGCCCGTCTTTTTATTTTAAAAAAATATCCTTCGTAACTAAATTCGTATCCTCCGTTAGCTAACATTCTTAATATTTTTCCGTTATTGGATTTTAACATCCTCCGTTAATACGCGTTTTAAAATATTCCGTTTAGGTAATTCCCGCACCCGACTACAAACGCGAGGGACTAATCTCGCCACTCGGGCAAACTTGGCTAACTAGTAACCCACCATCCACCACCAACCTCCCATTTCTCTCTATCTCTTTTTCTTACTTCCCTTTTATGCTCTCAAAACCTTCAAACACAAAATCATCATCCAAATTCGATTTAGGGAGCTAGCAACAAAATAAATTACATATTCGTGATCCTCTCTTCATCCTCTTCATTTTGGTACCAACTTCATCTCGTTTGGGTAACATTTCTAAAACTCTAGATTTCTCTAAATTCGTGTTTTTGACTTGAAATGGTGTTAGTTAGTGTCTATGGCTCATTGTGATGTCGTGTATGTAATTTGTATGCTCGATCTCGTTGTTTTAGTATAACTAGCATGAACTTGAATTTTGGTGTGTTGTTCTTGAATTTTGGATGATCATATGTTGTTAGATGTTAAAAGTTCATGTTCTAATTGTGTTCCTAGTATTACTAGCTTCAATTTGATGTGTAGGTTGCTTGAGAAAACTCCATAAACTTGATTAGTGATTTTTGGTGAATTTGGGTTAGGGTTTGATAAGCTTGAAATGAATATTTGATGCATTGAATAACATGAATTGTTGTTAGTAAGTGTTTAGATGCAATGTATGCTTAATTACCTTCGAAACGGCATATCGTATGTGTAAATTGGATTCCCGAATCATAAAATACGTTTTACGAACTTGAAACTTTGAAAATAAACCTTTCTTGATCAATTGACGAGTTTTTGGTTATTGTAATTGATGTTTTTGCTTGGTGAAAGGTAGTTAATTGTATTCCTTGTCAAAAGAGCTTTCCAATGATATAAGATGCGTATTCTAAGTGTTTACGGTTTGCGTTTTGTGCTAAATTGAATTTTGGATCAAGACTTGAACTTTTGAAACTGACCAGGTACCAGGCCACGCCTAATGTCGCGGCGCGACACCTCTGGCCTCGGCGCGGCAATAGCCGTGTTTGGGTTCTGACCTCTTTGGTCAAAATACGAAAAATGTTTGGCACACTATGGACCTCCGATTCACATGTAACTTGTTCTAACATGCTCATACATGATTAAAAACCTCAGAAAAATAGTTCGGGACCCGACCCGAACGTGTTGAATTTTTCGTTGACTTTGACCGACCAAAGTTTGACTTTTTGTCAAACTTAACCAAATGATTATACAACCTTCCTAACTTGTTTATATACTTGTATCTTGCATGAAACTTGACAATTTGATTTCACATGCTACATAATCGAGTCGTAACGAGCCATAGGACTATTTGAACATCTTTGACCTATCGTGTTTACCGTTATTGATACAACCTATTGTTTAGGTCAAGATTAGCATTGTTCTTTGCACACGTTTACTTGTTGAAGTACTTTACTACTCGTGCACTCAAGGTGAGATCATAGTCCCACTTTTACTCTTTTTGAACTTACATTTGGGATGAGAAAACATAAACATTTCTTTACTAAGTGAACACAAGTACAGGAAAACAAACATTCTACATACGAGTTTAGAACAAAATCCTCAATTCGATTATCATTAGTTACACTTGCCGGGTGTAAGCGAGAACTTATGTTGTATGGATCCATATGGGTTTGACAAACCCTCATTCAAACGGTTCGCTACCGTTTACGAATGAAATATATTTTCGAGAAACAGTGTATGTTCTAGCACTAAGTGATGGGGTTCAATGGGAGAAATGTTAAGCATTGATAATTGGGTGCTCGTGAAACAAATTTTGGAATGGTTAACTATTAATTCGATGTTGCAAAACTTGTGGTTCAATCTACTTATTTACTCACTTACTTACTTAAACCTATGATTTCACCAACGTTTTCGTTGACAGATTTCTATGTTTTTCTCAGGTCTTTGAACGATATGTGTTACATGCTTCCGCTCATTATTTTGATACTTGCTTTGGATGTCGAGTATTTATGCATACATGGAGCATCTTTTGGCTACTTTTAAATTGTGTCGCATAGGTTTCATTTGTACTTATAACTTTGTAACGTAACTTTTGGATGAACAATTCTTGTAAACTAGGGAACACTCTTTACTTTTGCAATGAATGCGACATATTTTGGTCAAACGTTATTTTAAAGACTTATGACCACGTAACGGGACCTAAGTAGTCGGCGCCGTCAAATGACAATTTTGTCGGGTCGCTACAGCTCTAAATCCATATGGACGAACACGTCATTCATTGATTTCATTGCGAGGTATTTGACCTCTATATGATATGTTTTGTAAACATTGCATTCTTTTGAAAAGGCACACCATAAATGAATATTTAAATCAAAGGTTTTCGACATCTGATGATTTCTACATATAGACAATCACCATAAATAATAGTTTACAACATCATTTCTGTTGACAATGCAGTCAAAATAAGATACATGGTGATGATTTGGTAAATGCAACGTCTCCTTGAAAAATATGTCATGTAAGACTTCATGCACATAGCTTGTTTAACATCTAAGCAAACAGCGGAAGACTTCTAGGAAACCTGAGAATAAACATGCTAACAAGTGTCAACACAAAGGTTGGTGAGTTCATAGTTTTAATGTTGCTCATAATCTGTATATAAAGGTGGATCACAAGATTTCAGTTGTTCAATCCAGAAACGTTTATCAATAGATTCTACATAACAGAGCACCTTGGTAACTAAGCTTTAACGTTATAATGATAAATACCCCATTCGTTTTAATACACGCAAACCAACGTGTCCTAAACTCAAATAACACACGTCCGTTAAAAGGCTAGCGCTCTAGCTCGGACGGGGATGTCAAGCCCTATGGATCCATATACTATTATTCGTGCCCACCAGTCCATATCCTATGTACTGGCAGCTACTAGTTACCAAAGCTAAGGGATTTTCGGTTCAAACTCAGTGTAGAATTAAGTATGTACTTGTATCCATTGCGTTTAAAATAAATTGCATGTATTCTCAGCCCAAAAATATATATTGCAAAAGCAATTAAAAAGGGAGCAATGAAACTCACGCATATAAATATTGTAAATCAGTTTATAAAGCATTTGCATGTATTCTCAGCCCAAAAATGTAGAGAGTAAAAGGGATCATATGAAACTCACTGTTTAATATTGATATACAATATTGTAGAAAAGCACGTAGAAGCATCGGAGATGATAAACACGAGGTTTGATTCACAAAAATACCCTCGAACATTACCCATAATTTCCTTGGCAATAACCCATATTTTCCTTAGCTCTAGCTCGCTTGGAAACACGTTTTGAAAATTACTTGGACAGCACTCCGTCGTAATATTTTATGTACATTATTATTTTTGTATCGCAAAAATAATAACACTAATAATAAAAATAATAAGATTAATAATAATCTTATTAATAATAATAATAATAATAATAATAATAATAATAATAATAATAATAATAATAATAATAATAATAATAATAAATAATATTACGGAGTATATCTATATTTGTGTATGTGTGTGATTATCTCGAGCCAAAAACTGCAATTTATAGCAATCATACCTGAAAAAGTACCCCATGCGATCGCATGGGATTTGTGCTTCAAGGCCATGCGATCGCATGGAACCCTGGGACAGCTCACAAATTTTTAACTTCTTGTTTGTCGACATAATTTTATATTATATATAATATATTTAATTTATATAATTAATTATATTTTATATTAAATTCACATGCAAAGTTGACTTGTAATTTTTGTTCTGATAAGTCGTATGTCATCACTCGACTTATGTCCCGGTTCCGGTTTTTCGAACGCCCATTCGTACGCTGAGAAAACTAGTACTTTTCGTTTCGTGACTCGTACCTTTGTCAAAATATAAACTTAAATTATCCCTAAATTATATCACTCAAAGTGTATCTTAAACTTTCGAGTGTTTTGGTCATTTACTTTTATAAATTATCGTCTCGTTATTTGTTAAAATACATTTTAAAATAGTGTTTACTATAGCAAAGTTACTGTAGCAAAGTCAATTTTTACTGTAACAATTCACTGTAGCAAAGTCAATTTCACTGTAGCAAATAGTGCTTTTCGCAAACACTGTAGCATTTTGGGTACTGTAGCAATTTGAAAATACTGTAGCAAATTAGTGTTTTACTGGTTCATCTTAAACGCTTTAGTTAACTTATCTGAATATCAATTGAATCAATAAACGAATGTTACTATCGTTTACTAAATAACTTTAAATCATATATATTCAATTAGATATATAAACCAATAAGTTTAATGTACGGTATCATGCAATTAAAACATTGTTACCTTTTCAAGTTATAGTATATATGTATCTATTTACATATAATTGTTCGCGAATCGTCGAAAACAATCGAAGGGTTTTTAAATATATAAAAGTAGTTCAAAAATTTTGAGATTCAGTTTTACAGACTTTGCTTATCGTGTCGGAAATGTTAATCATACAAAGATTAAGTTTAAATTTAGTCAGAAATTTCCGGGTCATCACACACCCTCCCTAACCATCTGGGCTATTGCCCATTATCTGATTTTTTGTTCCACCAAAAATTATTTAACCCGTAATTCTTGTTTCCCTTTTTCTTCTCCTCCCTCACGATTTAATTCGACTGGAATGCATACCCAATTGACACCGTAATACTTTTTCTTTTTTTTGATATTGAAAACGAATCAGCTACTAGTTGCTTCCTTCCCAATCATTCTAAATTAATTAACAGAAAAATATAAAAAAAAATATGGAAACAGCTATACCTGCTGTTCGAAGGATACAAACAAACAAAAAAAAATGATTTCGAAATTTAGAGTGTTATAGACAAAAGTTATAATACGAAATGTGTTCCAATTTACTCTTATAAACTATAGAAATTATCAATTTACATTGAAATCTAAAAACAAGTTCAAGTTTCCTTATGAACAAATTAGTTGACTTTTTACCTTTAAACTTTGACTCGTGAATTCGACATCAATTTGAGAAATTGAAGACTAAAAACTTGCAGATAGTTTAAACAGAAGATTCCTAACAAAACTCCATTTTTAGATTTTGGAAAAACGAATTGAGTTTGAGCTTTGTAAAAAAAAAAAACGTGCAGCGTAAAAAAAAAAAAATAAGATATCTGTGTTCTTTGTTTCTATTTTGGGTCTTCTCCCACTTATCAGACGCGACTAATCAGTGTATATATTTGATAGTAGTGTTTGTAATCGAATAATTGAAACAGATAAATGATGTGATCAAATTTTGTAATATTGCTATGGTGGTCGACAAGTATCAGGTCCATGACAGAAAAATTAAACAAAAAAAATTGGAGTGATGGGGATGTAAAACCGAATCAGTACAATTATATATTTATAATTCATTTTTAATTGATATTAATAATTAAATTAAATTAATTGATATTAATATTAATAATACTAAAAATATTAATACAAATGACAATAATAATAGAATTATTATTATATTATTTTCAAATAATAATAACACTAATATAACAACTTACATGTATTAAATGTTTATATCTTTATAATATTAACATAATAATATTCATAATACTATTATTAATATTTACATTTATTTTAATAACTAGGGATGTGGACCGCGCGTTGCTGCGGAATTTGAGTCTTCTTTTTTTGGTATTTTGGTTGATGAGTTTAGTGAAAATATATAATTTTGTAGATAAGTATACGTATGTAGGTAGCTATATATTTATGTCAATGAGGATGTGCAAAAGATTACTATAGATACGTAAATATACATTCACATCGTTAAGGATGTGCAAAGTTACATGTAGTTAACTATACATTCACATGATAAAGGATGGGGAAAAGATTACATATGTAGTACCTAATAGGTTGCATAAGGATGCGCCATAGAGTTGTGGTGTGTTGTTAGCCTTGTTTGTGCTTCTTGGTTGTTGGATCTTTTTGTCATTTTTTTATATGATGATATAGTGTAAATTTTTTGTAAATTTTTTTATGAAGATTACCTGAGGTGTTGAACAATGATCTTTTTGCTTTTAGTGCGTCTTGGGAGGGTGTGTCTATGTCTGTGACTCTGTGAGCGGTGGAATTTCAATGTTTTGTGGTGTGTAACTGGTGCTGTGGGTCGTGTGAATTATCGCAAAAAGTTGCTGGTTGTTACATACAAAAGGTTATTACATGAGTTTGTATACATTGTATAATCACATTCTTTTTTTGATCTTGGAATGTCTTTCCTGCACTTGTAGTTAGCGAGAGATGTCCAACATGACTGTAACAACCGGAATATATTAACACAATTTAATAAAGCACCCTAAAATTCTTGCAGTATATAACACAATTTAACATTCATAGCCGCGCGGTCAGCTGCTACGGAGAACTCAAATGTTGATTAAAAGTTAAGATGACCAAAAGAGTCGATTTATAATTCGATGTTGTAGCGATATGATACATGAGAATAACAAAATGAGCAGCTTGAAATGATACAAATAATAATACTCTGTAACCCTCTTAACATTATCATAAAGAACAACACCTAAAAAGTAAATTACAAAATGTATAATATGCAGATATATACAGGATGGCTCGTGTATACTAACGATCCCATTCTTGTAAATAACTTATCGCCAAAATAGAGTTTGAGTCATCAGTGCTGTGATTAGGCGGGTGTAAATCTTGACATCTTCATCTTATGGGCTACAATCACGCACACACCAAATCATTAAACTCGCTAAACAGTTGTCATGTATATATATATATACACACACACACACACATATACATATAAATAAAAAGCTTGCTACTTATATGTGAAAAATACATGAAAATACTAATTCATAAGGCTCTTAATAATCCAGATAAAAGTATCTCCAAACCCCTCTTAAATTATGCATAAGATTTGCTTAAACTGGAGTTATACTATGGATTCATGAAACATTCTCACTTTTGAAAGATTAAATGTAGTAATATGGATGAATTTCACTTCAAATTTCAACTGCAATTGTGTTTGTATAATTTGATTAAGTTACCAACTTTTGACTTAAAATGAAAAACCCATAACAAATATATCAATTAGAAACTCAACTACTTTAAACCTGCTTGTAATAAAGGGATTGAGAAAAGTTGACCTTTATGTTTTCAAAGAGTCAAAACCACTAACAGAAGACGAAGAACACCCACCTACATCTACATTTCCAAAAAAGATACAAACATCGAAAGAACCATAAAATTTTCACCAAAGTCCCACTAAATTTAGATGCAAAAACTAACCGGGTGTAACGAAATCCTGGCAATCTGGCTGAAAGTAACAGAAGTTGAATCCACTGAATGCACCTGAGTATCAACCCTATGAGGAACCAAACGATGATCGACAACGCCCTTTTTTTGTCTCTTTTTAGATGACATGAAAGTCTGAAATATTAGAAATCAATCTTGTAACAAAGCTTTTAACAAAACATTCACAAACATACATCTCAGTCAGTAAATAACTACTGAAACAATTAGCTAACAATTACTATTGAGGCATACAAATAACAATCAAAACTTCATAGGCTCAACAAAAAGACAAATAACAGAGATATATGGACTTCTGTCTTGTTTTAATAATTTAATAGTAGTTGTTTTTACCGTTTAGATCTTTTTAAAGTTTCTTATAAAAGCGCATGTTTAGTATATACTCTAAGTATTAGTTTTGTGACTTAGGCTATCACTTTTATCCACACATGAGAAATTTAAATGGCTATCATAAATATGATCAAAAGTCAGTCATGATTAAATAAAAAATTTCTCATATATTTTGACTCCTATCTATGTTCTGACTGCATTTAAAAGCCGTTTTCGTGTACAACATAGATAAGGAAATGATAGAAGTGGATAATTTCACATTTAAATTTTAGATTAGGGAATGATAGAGTTGAGAAATTTGAATGCAGTGAAGCAAATAGCAGGAGTCAAAACATATGTATACATCTTTGGAAAAAAATAATAATAAGCAAATAATAAATATCTTACCTCTAACGATCGTGAATGCAATATTCAAAGAAGGAATGCCACAAAATACTGTATCATAAGCCTTTTGAGCATTGTATTATGGTAACAAATGATATTATCTGCATATAAAGAAAAAAGGCAGTACTTGGATTATGTTTCTGTTAGTCTTATTACGTAAGAGTGATCATGATTATGATTATAGACTTATAGTGCTCGAATATTACCTGGAATCGGGTGAATTAGGTAGTCCAGGTCTGAATTAGAAGCCTGGTTTGTTAAATTTGCGTATCTATGATAGCGTTGGGATGGAGTAAGCTAGTTAGGGCCATGGCTGCAACCCTTTTGTTGCCATGCCAAGATATGATCCTTTTTTCTCATTGCAAAAATCCATTAACTTACAGATTTTCATCATCACAAATCCGTCACATACACCAAGTTCAACATGGAACACTTTACAACATTTACTACAATGGTTAGTATATGTTACTTTAATTTAAAAGAACAGTTTTCAGAACGTTTGTTGTAATGGTTACTGTATGGTAAATTACCAGACCTTTGAACAACCGAATCCCAACAACATACAATAAACATTTCAGCATTAATATGCAAAGGTATTATAAACTAAATTAACCTAGTATACAAATACACTTTTATTAATCCTTATAAACAGAACAGTAGCTCAAGTTAAATCCTTATAAACATAACAATATTTCAACTTATATACAAAAGTTAATTATTGTTGTAAAATTTCGTATACCATTGTAGTTTGTTATCAATGAAAAAAGAAATAACTAAACGTGCAATGAAAGAGATTTGTTACCATCAGCAGATTGAGAGACGAAGACAGCAGATAGGGATGACGAAGGCCTATGTCGAACCAAAAAACCCGTTACTTTTTTTGGTAACAAAAGTAACCCAAATAATATCTTTTCCCAACCGCGTGACTATCGAGATAAAACCACAAAATCGATAACCCATGTTTAATTTCTGAAACGAAGAAACAATTAGCTACTCAAATAGGCTATCATCACGATAAAACACGAAACGAAAAACCCTAGGGTTATGTGATAATCACACAAAGAGAGACGTCTGGTAAAACCAAGAAATCAAAAACCCGTCTTCCAAATCGCCTCATCATCAGCATGAAACCACTAAATCGAAAACCCTAGGTTAGATGATAATCTCGTAGAGAGGAAATCGGTTGTTAAAACACAACAAAAATAAAGGAAGCGTACCAGAGTATAAGAAGAGAAGGGCCATCGGACCACTTGAAAACGATGGAGATAATCGCCAGAAGATTCTGAAGTTGGGGATGATGAATGGGTAGAGATAGGCGATCAACAACGTAACTTTTTTTTGGGTAGGTATGATAAAGGCAAGCAACCGATTTAAGGATAATAGGGTTTAAAGGAAGTTGGGTCGGGTCAGACAAGGACATGGTTTTATATTAGTTACTGTTAGCGCATTGTATAAACCAATCAAATTTTGACACCATTTAACACAATTTATATATATATAAATAGTAATAATAAAATATAATAACTATAATAATCTAAAAATCTTGTTAATATTAATATTAATACTAATGTTAATAATGATAGTTTACAATTAAATTATAGTTTTAATCATCATTCTTATATTAATATCTATATTTAAAATCATTAATTTGATAATCATATCCTTTAATGGTAACCTTAATAATCAAGTTAATAATAATACTTTTGGTAATCATAATAATAACTAAGATTATATTATAATTGTACTAATAACAATGTTATTAATAATAACAACAAATAATACTAATAACATTAATAATAATATATCAAATTACATGTATCAAACCTGATATTAATATTAATGATTATGTTAAAAAATGAAAGTAACAATAATATTTATAATACAATTATACTTCGACTTGTTATTGAATTTAATTTATCAATAATACATATTATTAATTATGTAGTACTTATATATTAAGTAATAACATATTTGAATATTTAATATTTACATATTTTGTATATATTACAATATACATATAATGTACAGATTATATATGTTTATATAGATTTATTTTAATAACAATTTTATTAACTTGTATATTATTTTACATACTTAATTTTAATGTTTCCATTATATTTAATTATTATATATATTCACTTTTATATTTATTTATTTATTTAAATACATATTTATTTACATCCAATTTGTTCGTGAATCGTCAGAAACTGTCAAAAGGGTAAATGCATTCATGTAAACTGTTCCAAAGTTTTCGAGACTCAACATTACAAACTTTGCTTATCGTATCGAAATCATATAAAGATTAAGTTTAAATTTGGTCGGAAATTTGCCTGGTCGTCACACTTATCGTGTCAGAATAATATAAAGTTTAAGTTTAAATTTGGTCAGAAATTTCCAGGTCGTCACAGTACCTACCCGTTAAAGAAATTTTGTCCCCAAAATTTGATTGGGATTGTCATGGCTGACAATAAATATGTTTTCATGACTCATATGAGTTGATGAATAGAGTTTTATCATTATTGATTAATATAGATAAAACAATTCGATTACTCGAAGAGTATAGGTAAAGCTATCACAAAAGATTGAGATAGAGATTACGGTGGATTTCCGAAATTCAAGGAATTTAAAGAAAATCTTTCAAAATCTATATAAGATTCGGTTATCTTGGTGAATAAGGAAATTAAGATCCTCTTTGATTAAATGCGATCATCTGCCTCGATTGTTATGCCTGATATTTTACTATAAATTCATCTCTTCGTTCCATTATTTTTTTTACCATTCATATATTTTCTTCCTCCATACATACTTCCAAAATATTGTGGAAATGCTCCATCCAGTTCTGATTCTTGATATTTTCCTAACTATCTCATCTGTCATTCTTCTTTTCCATTTACCGTCGGAGGAATCTATTCACTTTTACTATTACCTTGGGGTTATAGTAGTTTTCATTCTCCCATGTCTTTATATTGCCATCCGCATTGATATACACAGTTTGTAACTCCTATGTTGTTGTTGGGCTTTATATTTTCCCTTACATTTTGAAGCTTCATGCTTTTGTTTTCTTTTCTTGACTTTGAGTAAAGCAAGTAATGATCCAAAATTCGTAGGTATGAAGTTTCGAATGATCATAATGTTCTAAGCAGGGAGGAACGTAATAGCATGATTTGATTTGTTAAATTACCAGAATCACTGAGGATAGAACTATCAAGAAATTATGTTATTGATATGTTTATATATTAGATAGAATGTAAGAGTCATGTAACATGGCACATGATGACGTTATAATCTGTGAATCATTACGTTCCATTAGAAACTCAGCATGACTTACTGTAATATAATCACGTTGATCAAGTGTCATTATATTATACTAACTCATGCTTCAGTTCCCAACACTACTTCAATAACATTCATATTTTAAATTTTGAATTTTTCAGAATTTAGAAACTAAAAAGTTTCCTTTCTGTTGTAACACTGATATCGCGAAGAGATATATGATTTCAGATAAAAATAGTTATGAAACTATCTTCAAAAATATTGAGGATATTTATAATGAAAGATTCGATGATATCTTAGAATTTCTAATATCGATGGATAGTGAAGAAGATCTGTTTGTAAAGATTTAGAGTCAGGAACAAGGTATTCGTTAATAACTTCAGCAGACATTGAATCATTTGGATTATTTGAAGGCAGATTTAGTCCTTGTGATTTGTCCACTGCCTTTGTAACATCCCGCCTTTTTCCGTTTACTTTTTCGTTTAACTATTTAAATCCCGTTATATGTTTATAACATCTCCGATTAATACGTGTTTTAAAAATATCTCGTCTAGGTATTTCACGCACCCGCAAACGAACTTGAGGGACTAGTTTTGCCAAAATGCCAAAGAGGTGACTAGCCTTTGACTAGTCAACCCCCACCCCCATCTTTTCTTTTTCATTTCCCTTTTCTTCTTCTACTTCCATATTTTCTCTAAATTCTCCAATTTCAAGAATCATCATCTAAATCAAATCGAGCAAGCATCCATCTAAAAAAATTGCATATTCGGAATCCTCTCATCTTCCTCTTCGATTCCATATCGATTTCATCAAGTTTGGGTAACTTTCTAAAATCACTAGATTTTGTGTTCTTGATGTTTTTAACTTATAAAGTTGTTAATTAGTGTCTATGGCTCAAGTCTAACATGATTATATGATTTATATGCTCGATTTCATTATTTGAAGTAACTAGCTTAAATATGAACTTTGGTGTGTTTGATTTGGTAATTTGGTTGCTTAAATGTTATTGTTATGGTAAAGTGCAAGTATTAAATGTGTTACTAGTAGCACTAGCTTCAATTTGATGTGTAGGTTGTTTTAGAAAACTTCATAAACTTGATTATTGGTTTTGGTGGATTTGGGTTAGGGTTTGATGAACTTGAAATGAACTTTTGATGCTTTGAATGACATGAAATGTTATTTGTAAGTGTTAGGTTGTATCGTATGCTTGATCACTTTCGAAACGGCATATCATTCATATAAATTGGTTGCCGAATCATCGAATTTCATTTATGAACTTGAGTGCATTTAATGAGGAACTTTAAATGTGATTTTGGTTGTTGTAAAAGTAAATGTGATGGATGAAATGTGTTTAGTTGTTTTCCTTGTCAAAATACCTTTCCGATGATATAAGATACATGCTTTGGTTGTTTGCGGGTCATAAATGGTGATTGGTTGAAGTTAGGTTCGTGCATAAAACTTAAAAACTGCCAGAATTCTCTGAACAGGTAATGGCGCGGCGCGCCATATACCCGCGCGGCGTGCCAAAGTGGTCTGTCCAACTTTGTCAATTTTTGAATAATGTTTGCTATGCTACACACCTCCAATTCACATGTAACTTGTTCTAACATGCTCATATATGATTAAAAACCTCAGAAAAATAGTTCGGGACCCGACCCGAACATGTTGACTTTTTCGTTGACTTTGATCGACCAAAGTTTGACTTTTTGTGAAACTTAACCAAATGATTATGCAACCTTCCTAACTTGATTCTATACTTGTATCTTGCATGAAACTTGACAATTTGATTTCACATGCTACATAATTGAGTCGTAACGAGCCATAGGACTAATTGAACATCTTTGATCTATCGTGTTTACCGTTATTGATACGACCTATTTGTTTAGGTCAAGACTAGCATTATTCTTCGCACACGTTACTTTGTGAAGTACTTTTCATACGTGCACTCAAGGTGAGATCATAGTCCCATCTTTCAACAACTTTTATACTTTTAAATCATGGGATGAGAAACATATACGGTTTTATACTACATACTTTTACACTTTGAACACAAGTACGGAAACGAACATTTCACGTACGGGTTTGAACAAAAAGCCTCAATTCAATTATCATTAGTTACACTTGCAGGGTGTAAACGTGAACTTATATTATGTGATCACATGGGCTTGACGAGCCTCATTCGGACGGTTCGCTACCGTTAGCGGATGAAATACATTTTCGGGTCTAGTGTATGTTCTAACACTACGCAAAGGGTGCAAAACAGTTAAGTTTGATAATTGGGTGCCCGCGAAACAAATAACTTTGGAATGCAAATGATTTAGATAATCATATTATATTAAATCTTGTGGTTCAAATGCAACGTTTACTAAAACACCTATGATTTCACCAACGTTTTCGTTGACAGTTTTCTATATATTTTCTTAGGTCCTTGAAAGCTACTTGATACATGCTTTCGCACTCTTTTTGATACTTGCTTGGATGTCGAGTATACATGCATAGTTGGAGCGTCTTTTGACTACCTTAAATTGTGTCGCATAGGTTTTATTCGTACGTTAAACATTGTAATGTAACTAGTCTTTTGAACTACATTTGTAAACTTGAAACATCCTTTTACTTATGAAATAAATGCGACATATTTTGGTCAAACGTCATGATAAAGACTTATGACCACGTAACGGGACCTAAGTAGTTGTAGGGATTTAGAGTTCATTGGTGTCGACCCCGAGTCACAGGGTACATTGGTGAGTCTAGACTACAACCGGCATATAGACTTGAAGTAGGAATTACTTGACTACTTGTGCATTATACTCGAACTCGTCTATCATATCTGATTCTTATTCAATCTTAATCTCACGTTACTTGATTCAATTGACGCGCCACCTTGACTATATGGATTAGTGTCGAATGCACATTTGAATTAGGGTAATATAATTTCTGGGATTATATTACGGTGACTCATATGAACATTCCGACATTATGACATAAAGAATTTAAGGCGAGTCAAGGAAAAATTTCTCTCTATCCTTATTCCATATCATGGTTAGTATTATTAAGAATACTAATCAACGGTATTCTTGTGTTTTGAAGGAACAATGCCTCCTCGTCGTGTGCCACGCCATGAGACTCCCGAACAAGCACTACAACGAATGATAGCCACCGCCGTGGAAGCGGCCATGGTCGATCACTCCTCCAACAATAACAACAACCACAACAACAATCAAGGGGCCGGTAACTCAAGCGAAGGGTGCTCCTACAAAGCCTTCATGGGGTGCAAACCTCACACTTTTGATGGAACCGGGGGACCGGTTGTACTCACTCGATGGTTCGAACAAACGGAAGCCGTTTTTAGCATAAGCGGTTGTCGAGACCAAGATAAAGTCAAATATTCCACCCACACCTTTGCCGGTATCGCCCTCACGTGGTGGAACACGTATGTACAATCGGTGGGTACCGATGAAGCTCAAGCCCTCTCTTGGGCCGATTTGAGAGAGAGAATGATCGTCGAATTTTTCCCTCGTGAAGAAACCCGAAAGCTCGAACAAGAGCTAAGAACTTTAAAGGCGGTCGGAAACAATCTCAAGGCCTACAATCCACGATACGCCGAGCTATCCTTGATGTGTCCCAACCTCGTGAACCCCGAATCTCAAAGGGTTGAACTCTATATGGATGGTCTTCCAAAGAGCATCAAACAAGGAGTGATGTCATCCAAACCCGTTAACCTACAACAAGCTTTGAACATGGCCCGCCAATTGATCGAAACGGTTGACGAAATCATAGTTCCGACACCTAAGGCCGAGGATAAATCGGGCGGCAACAAAAGAAAATGGGAAGCCCCCCAATCAAGCAACAACTACAACAACAACTTCACCAAAAAGCCTTTCACCTCCGACGCCAAGAAAAGTTATGGCGAAAATAAACCCTTTTGCAACAAATGCCACAAACACCACTATGGTGAATGTAGCAATCTATTTTGCCACCGGTGCCAAAGGGGTGGTCATGTGGCTAACGATTGTAGAAGTGCCGCTCCCGTCGCTCAAAAGGTGCCCAATGCACCAAAATCGGGTACTTGTTATGAATGTGACCAAACGGGTCATTTTAGAAATGCGTGTCCGAAGAAGAAAGCCAACACCAACACGCGCGGACGAGCTTTCAACATCAACACTGAGGAAGCCCGAGATGACAATGAATTAGTCACGGGTACGTTTCTCCTCAACAACACTTATGTTACTTGTTTATTCGATTCGGGTGCCGATAAGAGTTTTGTATCCAAGACTTTGACTCATTCTTTTAATACTCCACCACTTCCACTAGATACCACTTATACCATTGAAGTGGCCAACGGAAAACTATTGAGTGCCGACAAATATTACCGGGGGTGTACGTTAAACATTTTGGGTAATGAGTTTGAAATTGACTTGATACCCATGGAACTAGGAAGTTTCGATGTAATAATCGGTATGAATTGGCTAGCCAAAATGAAATCTCACATCCTTTTTGATCTTAACGCAATCCGAATTCCTATCGAGAATGGTGAACCTTTGATCGTCTATGGCGATAAGAGTTGCACCGGACTCAACCTCGTTTCATGCATTAAAGTTAGAAAACTACTCCGTAAGGGTTGTTTTGCGATCCTTGCTCACGTTAAGAAAGTCGAGTCCGATGAGAAGCACATCGATGATGTGCCAATTGTTAGTGACTATTCCGATGTATTTCCCGACGAATTGCCGGGTCTTCCACCTCATCGACCGGTTGAATTCCAAATCGATCTTATTCCGGGGGCCTCACCCGTAGCACGTGCACCTTATAGACTCGCTCCATCCGAGATGCAAGAATTGCAAAGTCAAATCCAAGAACTACTTGATCGTGGTTTTATCCAACCTAGCCATTCACCTTGGGACGCTCCGATTTTGTTTGTTAAAAAGAAAGACGGATCCCTACGAATGTGCATTGATTATCGTGAACTAAACAAATTGACGGTTAAAAACCGATATCCTCTTCCTCGCATCGATGACTCTTTGATCAACTACAAGGGTCCTGTGTATATTCAAAAATCGATCTCCGCTCGGGTTATCATCAATTAAGGGTTAAGGGGGAAGATGTCTCCAAAATCACTTTCCGAACTCGTTATGGTAGTTATGAATTTCTTGTAATGCCATTTGGTCTCACTAACGCACCGGCGGTGTTCATGGATCTTATGAACCGCGTGTGCAAACCGTATCTTGACAAATTCGTTATCGTGTTCATCGATGATATTTTGGTTTATTCTAAAAGCGAAGAAGAACACGAGGAACACCTCCGGCTCATGCTTGAACTTTTAAGACAAGAACGACTCTATGCCAAATTCTCCAAGTGTGAATTTTGGTTGAAGGAAGTTCAATTTCTTGGTCATGTTGTAAGTGACCAAGGTATTAAAGTCGATCCAACGAAAATCGAAGCCATTAGTAAATGGGAGACTCCCACTACTCCTACTCACATTCGTCAATTCTTGGGTCTCGCCGGATACTACCGTAGATTCATCAAGGATTTCTCTTTGGTTGCTCGTCCTCTAACCGCTTTAACTCACAAGGGAAAGAAATTCAATTGGGCGACCGAACAAGAATCCACATTTCAAATCTTGAAAACAAAGCTAACCACCGCTCCTATCTTGTCACTTCCCGAAGGCAATGACGATTTTGTTGTGTATTGCGAAGCCTCGAAACATGGTTTTGGGTGTGTGTTGATGCAACGAACGAAAGTCATTTCTTATGCTTCTCGACAACTCAAAATTCATGAACGAAACTACATGACACATGATCTCGAACTCGGAGCCGTTGTCTTTGTACTTAAAATGTGGAGACACTATTTTTATGGAACTAAGAGTACTATCTTTACTGATCACAAAAGTCTCCAACACATCTTTGACCAAAAGCAACTAAACATGAGACAACGAAGGTGGATTGAAACCTTAAACGATTACGATTGCGAGCTTCGTTACCATCCCGGGAAGGCAAATGTAGTAGCCGATGCCTTAAGTTGAAAAGAAAGAGCGGTGCCTCTTCGTGTCCGAGCCTTAAACATCACCATCCACACCAACCTTAATAGCCAAATTCGGGTAGCCCAAGATGAGGCTCTCAAGGATGAAAACGTTTCACACGAGCTCTTGAACATTCTCATCTCTCGATTCGAAATTAGAGAGACCGGACTCCGATATTTCGCCAGAAGGATTTGGGTGCCTAGTTATGGGGACCTACGAAGCCTTATTTTAGATGAAGCCCATAAGTCACGATACTCGATTCACCCCGGTGCCAATAAGATGTACCACGACCTTAAAGAACAATATTGGTGGTCGAACATCAAAAGAGACGTAGCTACTTATGTTGCCAAGTGTTTGACATGTTCCAAAGTCAAAGCCGAACACCAAAGACCGTCCGGGTTACTTCAACAACCCGAAATCCCGCAATGGAAGTGGGAAAGAATAACGATGGACTTCATCACCAAGTTACCAAAAACGACGGGCGGTTATGATACCATTTGGGTTATTGTTGATCGTCTCACCAAATCCGCAAACTTTCTCGCTATGAAAGAAACCGACAAAATGGAGAAACTTGCACAACTTTACATAAAGGAGATGTAGCTCGACACGGTGTACCTTTATCGACTATCTCCGACCGAGATGGCCGTTTTGTTTCTAGATTTTGGTGTACCTTGCAAGAAGCGTTGGGAACGCGTTTAGACATGAGCGCCGCATATCATCCTCAAACCGATGGATAAAGCGAACGTACAATTCAAACCTTAGAGGACATGTTACGAGCTTGCGTGGTTGATTTTGGAAAAGCTTGGGACAAGCACTTACCTCTCACCGAGTTCTCTTACAACAATAGTTATCACGCGAGTATAAAAGCCGCCCCATTCGAAGCATTATATGGCCGAAAATGCCGTTCTCCTCTTTGTTGGGCCGAAGTAGGCGACGTACAAATCACCGGACCCGAACTCATTCACGAAACCACCGAAAAGATCGTTCAAATCCGAGATAGGCTTCGGACGGCCCGGAGTCGTCAAAAGTGCTATACCGACAAAAGACGCAACGACCTTGAATTTCAAGTCGGTGACCACGTCATGTTAAAAGTCGCACCTTGGAAAGGTGTAATCCGTTTTGGGAAACGTGGGAAGCTAAATCCGCGGTATATTGGTCCTTTCGAAATCTTGGAGCGTATTGGAACCGTTGCTTATCGTTTAGATCTTCCGCCTCAATTGAACTCCGTTCATCCTACCTTCCATGTATCTAACTTGAAAAAGTGTCTTGCTGAACCCGATATCGTCATCCCTCTCGAGGAACTTACTATTGATGACAAACTTCATTTTGTGGAGGAACCGGTTGAAATTGTGGACACCTCCGTCAAGACATTGAAACAAAGCCGAATTCCGATTGTTAAAGTCCGTTGGAATGCCAAAAGGGGACCCGAGTTTACTTGGGAAAGGCAAGATCAAATGCAAAAGAAATACCCTCATTTATTCCCGGCTCCGGAAACGCAAGATCCCGAGGAAGAAACAACAACTACTACGCCTACTTAAATTTCGGGACGAAATTTCTTTTAAGGAGTAGGTAATGTAACATCTCGCCTTTTTCCGTTTACTTTCCGTTTAACTATTTAAATCCCGTTATATGTTTATAACATCTCCGGTTAATACGTGTTTTAAAAATATCTCGTCTAGGTATTTCATGCACCCGCAAACGAACTTGAGGGACTAGTTTCGCCAAAATGCCAAAGAGGTGACTAGCCTTTGACTAGTCAACCCCTACCCCCATCTTTTCTTTTTCATTTCCCTTTTCTTCTTCTACTTCCATATTTTCTCTAAATTCTCCAATTTCAAGAATCATCATCTAAATCAAATCGAGCAAGCATCCATCTAAACAAATTGCATATTCGGAATCCTCTCATCTTCCTCTTCGATTCCATACTGATTTCATCAAGTTTGGGTAACTTTCTAAAATCACTAGATTTTGTGTTCTTGATGTTTTTAACTTATAAAGTTGTTAATTAGTGTCTATGGCTCAAGTCTAACATGATTATATGATTTATATGCTCGATTTCGTTATTTGAAGTAACTAGCTTAAATATGAACTTTGGTGTGTTTGATTTGGTAATTTGGTTGCTTAAATGTTGTTGTTATGGTAAAGTGCAAGTATTAAATGTGTTACTAGTAGCACTAGCTTCAATTTGATGTGTAGGTTGTTTTAGAAAACTTCATAAACTTGATTATTGGTTTTGGTGGATTTGGGTTAGGGTTTGATGAACTTGAAATGAACTTTTGATGCTTTGAATGACATGAAATGTTATTTGTAAGTGTTAGGTTGTATCGTATGCTTGATCACCTTCGAAACGGCATATCATTCATATAAATTGGTTGCCGAATCATCGAATTTCATTTATGAACTTGAGTGCATTTAATGAGGAACTTTGAATGTGATTTTGGTTGTTGTAAAAGTAAATGTGATGGATGAAATGTGTTTAGTTGTTTTCCTTGTCAAAATACCTTTCCGATGATATAAGATACATGCTTTGGTTGTTTGCGGGTCATAAATGGTGATTGGTTGAAGTTAGGTTCGTGCATAAAACTTAAAAACTGCCAGAATTCTCTGCACAGGTAATGGCGCGGCGCGCCATATACCCGCGCGGCGCGCCAAAGTGGTCTGTCCAACTTTGTCGATTTTTGAATAATGTTTGCTATGCTACGCACCTTCGATTCACATGTAACTTGTTCTAACATGCTCATATATGATTAAAAACCTCAGAAAAATAGTTCGGGACCCGACCCGAACCGAACGTGTTGACTTTTTCGTTGACTTTGACCGACCGAAGTTTGACTTTTTCTCAAACTTAACCAAATGATTATGCAACCTTCCTAACTTGTTTCTATACTTGTATCTTGCATGAAACTTGACAATTTGATTTCACATGCTACATAATCGAGTCGTAACGAGCTATAGGACTAATTGAACATCTTTGACCTATCGTGTTTACCGTTATTGATACGACCTATTTGTTAAAGTTAAGACTAGCATTATTCTTCGCACACGTTACTTTGTGAAGTAGTTTTCATACGTGCACTCAAGGTGAGATCATAGTCCCATCTTTCAACAACTTTTATACTTTTAAATCATGGGATGAGAAACATATACGGTTTTATACTACATACTTTTACACTTTGAACACAAGTACGGAAACGAACATTCCACGTACGGGTTTAAACAAAAAGCCTCAATTCAATTATCATTAGTTACACTTGCAGGGTGTAAACGTGAACTTATATTATGTGATCACATGGGCTTGACGAGCCTCATTCAGACAGTTCGCTACCGTTAGCGGATGAAATATATTTTCGGGTCTAGTGTATGTTCTAACACTACGCAAAGGGTGCAAAACAGTTAAGTTTGATAATTGGGTGCCCGCGAAACAAATAACTTTGGAATGCAAATGATTTAGATAATCATATTATATTAAATCTTGTGGTTCAAATGCAACGTTTACTAAAACACCTATGATTTCACCAATGTTTTTGTTGACAGTTTTCTATATGTTTTCTCAAGTCCTTGAAAGCTACTTGATACATGCTTCCGCACTCTTTTTGATACTTGCTTGGATGTCGAGTATACATGCATAGTTGGAGCGTCTTTTGACTACCTTAAATTGTGTCGCATAGGTTTCATTCGTACGTTAAACATTGTAATGTAACTAGTCTTTTGAACTACATTTGTAAACTTGAAACATCCTTTTACTTATGAAATAAATGCGACATATTTTGGTCAAACGTCATGATAAAGACTTATGACCACGTAACGGGACCTAAGTAGTCGACGCCGTCAAACATGATTTGGTCGGGTCGCTACAGCCTTCTCCATGGTTTACTCAATCCGTTTTCCAGTTCCAACATTTCTGAGTTTTGCCAATATACTATTCTTTATCATCAAACTTCCGGTTAATGTTGTCTACGGTTATCTACAGTTTCTGCTGCTTCATTCAGCTTTTTCAACATTCAGTGTATTGATTCGTAGACTGGGTGTTTTTTAGAATTTCAGAACGGAAGATCACAATTCCAAGAGATAAATGTTATATGTATACATATAACTGTTGATGTAGTAACGCTGCGAGATTCAAAATACTGATTGCTAATTCCCGGTAATTGATACGGTAGTTCTTGTTACAAGATGTGAATGAGTATATGAATAAGTTTTAACGAACAAATATAATGGTTCTTCGGAGATACTTAATCCAATGAGTAATGAAGTTGCTGGTAAGTTTACTGCTAATGTGGTGGAATATAAACAGTTCTCCGTTAACGATGATGAAGGGGCAAACGTATATATCAA
The DNA here is from genome assembly GCF_046630445.1 of Rutidosis leptorrhynchoides. Lineage (NCBI taxonomy): Eukaryota > Viridiplantae > Streptophyta > Magnoliopsida > Asterales > Asteraceae > Rutidosis > Rutidosis leptorrhynchoides. The sequence continues at coordinate 42,596,697 of NC_092340.1, forward strand.
AGTTATAATAGAGTTTATTCGAATGAAAAGTCGAAATTGATTTACTGAAGCTGTGACAAAATTGGCTACTTTGGAGAGGAATTGCAATGTTATTCTTGGTAATAACAATACCAAAGGAGCTAGCACAGATACGTGTTAAACGTTTACCCAGGTTCCGAGTGTTTTTAGGTGTATAACTATATGAATCAATATTTTCTTCCGTAGATGAAATGCGGCTGGTTCATCCTCTTGATTGAGGTGTTTTCAAGAATCATGAAAGGTTTGTACGCAGATTGTAATCGTCAAGATACAAATGAGGTTTAAGATGAAATCAAGTGGCAAACTTGAAGAAATGTTTAGTTTCATATGTTATAATCAATATTTTAATTCATTTTAATTGTCCAATGTTGGTAGAACACAGTTAGTAGTTCACAGTTAGTAATTCCATAATTCAAATATATAATATTCGAATTAATTAATACATATCGTGACCCATTGTATACATGTCTCAGACTCGATCACAACTTAAAGTATATATATATTATTTTAGAATCAACCTCAACTCTGTATAGCTAACTCGAACATTACCGCATATAGAGTGTCTATGGTTATTCCAAATAATATATATAGATGCGTCGATATGATATGTCAAAACATTGTATGTGTGTCCCGATTTATCCGACGATATTTAAAGTACATAAAGTAAATAACAGAAATTAAATGACGATAACTAAAATTGCGAGAATTAAAATTGTGATAAAAAAATTGCGATAAATAAATTGCGATAAATAAAATGTAATAAGGAATTAACAGTTAGCTAGGAACAGTTAGCTAGGATTTTGTTAGCGTGGATTCTTAAAAAAATTTCTCATAGCTAATTTGTTTGTTTCTAATAAATTTTATTTTGTCCAATGTTTTCTTCATTATGCCACTTGTTGGATTCTGATAAGTCAAAATCCAAATATGAAATTGAATGAAAATGGTTATTCTGTGGTGAATGGATTCGTATATCTGTGGATGTAAGTAGGATAGTAAATGACTGTTGAATCAGATTGAAAGAATGTACAGTGTAACTCATTAATGTGAAATCTAAATATTCCTCGGGTATTACCTACCCGTTAAAATATTTTCACCATTAACAGTTTGTACAAAAGAATTTTTAATTATAATCTTTATGAAAATATATATACATATATATTTTCTTCAGATGTAATTATGGATTTAATGAGTTAATATGATATTAATCTCATTTGCTTTTCGGTTTGAGCTAGAATAAATAATCTTTAAGACTTTAGAGATTACATAATCTCTATGAAGAACGGAGATAATTGATGTAGAATGATACTTAGAACGATGATTATACTCGAGGTACATAATGAGATGTTGAGGTGTGTGATGTTGAAACTTGGGTTATTGGTGGTACTGGTATTGATGTTGGTGGTACTGTTGGTGCCGCTGATGTTGTTGAAGCTGGTACGTTTTGCACCATATTTTCCAAGGCTACAACTCGGGCGTGAAACTCGTTGACTTCTTCTACTACACCGGGATGATCGGTGGTTCGGACGAGCGGATGAATAAGATCTAGGATTGTAGATATTACAAAATTGTTGTGAGCTATTATAGAAATGAGGGTGAAAATGGTGTTTCAGACTGGTTCGCCGGTAAGCGCTTCAGGTTCATCGCTGAGAGGTGAATTCGATTAATGGAAAGGTTCACATTCTTCTTGTCTCCATGATTTAGTAGGCTTCGAACCCATCCCCAATTCATCCAGAATTGAAGATGACTAATTGGTTGATCCATTTCGTTTACACTACTTTCGGAGCTTAGGTGAATATCCATGTCGGAATAGCTGTCAGAATCCGAGGAATTTGAACTAGTTGTGAGTTCCATCTTGTACGGTTAGATAAAGGGTTTTTTTTTATATGAAATGATTTTCGGATATCGGATGATATTCTAACTGCATAGAATACTTATCTGTAGTACAGAAGATCCCGTGGATTACGGAGGAAATCAAGGAATATATCAGGCAAAGTTTACAGTAACAGATACGCTAAGATATGAATTAGCTGATACGCTTAAGATATGAATTTTGTCTATACACTATTCATGCAATCAATGCAGTAAGATGTGTCTAGACTAAGAATGATAAGCATGTAATTTCCGACAAGAAAATGATAAGCAAAACTTTTTGACATGCAGACCAGGTTCAAGTCCAGACTTATTAATGTATCGTAACAACTACTCATTAATCCATCCTAACAACTACTAGGCCGAAGTCCAGACTCATTAATCCATCCTAACAACTACTAGCTAGACACACTAATGTAAGACCTGGTTCGCTATGATCACCGCTCTGATACCACATGAGACGACATGTCCTAATCCATAAGGATGAATACAATAACATATGATTACATTGCGAGGTATTTGACCTCTAAATGATATATTTTACAAACATTGCATTCGTTTTTAAAAGACAAACTTTCATTATATCGAAAGTTGACAGCATGCATACTATTTCATAATATATCCAACTATAATTGACTTAATAATAGTCTTAATGAACTCAACGACTCGAATGCAACGTCTTTTGAAATATGTCATGAACGACTCCAAGTAATATCTTTAAAATGAGTAAATGCACAGCGGAAGCTTTCTTTAATACCTGAGAATAAACATGCTTTCAAGTGTTAACCGAAAGGTTGGTGAGTTCATTAGTTTGTCATAATCGATCAATTCCATAATTTTAATAGACCACAAGATTTTTATTTTCATTTCTCATAAATATACATCCCATACATAGAGATAAAAATCATTCATATGGATTGAACACCTGGTAATCGACATTCACAAGATGCATATAGAATATCCCCATCATTCTGGGACTCCCTTCGGACATGATAAATTTCGAAGTACTAAAGCATCCGGTACTTCGGATGGGGTTTGTTGGGCCCAATAGATCTATCTTTAGGATTCGCGTCAATTAGGGGTCAGTTCCCTAATTCTTAAATTACCAGACTAACAGGGGCATATTTGATTTCGATCATTCAACCATAGAATGTAGTTTTGATTACTTGTGTCTATTTCATAAAACATTTATAAAAGCAGCACATGTATTCTCAGTCCCAAAAATATATATTGCAAAAGCATTTAAAAAGGGAGCAAATGAAACTCACGATACGATATTTTGTAGTAAAAATATTCATACGACGATACTGAATAATGCAGGGTTGGCCTCGGATTCACGAACCTATATCATTTATATATATATATTAACACATATAATTGTAATCAAACAAATTTATATATATATATATATATATATATATATATATATATATATATATATATATATATATATATACATATATAAGTATATATATATAATATATATATATATATATATATATATATATATATATATATATATATATATATATATTAGTGATATCATTTTATATTAATAACTTGTATGTTTCATAAATGTATTCATTTTATGTACTTTAAATAAATAAAAATATAGTTATATTATATGTATTAAGTATAGTTTTATATAACTAATAGTTACTTGATAAAATAATATTAATGTTAAAAATAATAATAATGATGATAATAAAAATAATAATGATAATAATAATATAATACTAATAATAATAATAACTTTATTACTAATGATAATAATGATAATAATAATAATAATAATAATAATAATAATAATAATAATAATAATAATAATAATAATAATAATAATAATAATAATAATAATAATAATAATAATAAGTAAACTATCTCAAAGAAGTATCCCTTAAAAAATATGTCCAAGTTCGGATTTGAACCCACGACGTCCCGCTAACCCGATAATATCCTTAGCCATTATGCTGTTCGTTCATTTCTGTTTTATTTCATAACTTAACTCGATTCAACCATTTTATCATTATCAAACCATCATCATCTTTTTCTTCACCGAATCATGATATCATTACCATTATTATTTTCATTATCACCATTTATCATTTTCATATTATTATTTAAGTTTGGAAAGATTGGCATATTATATATAATAATAGAGACCCGCTTCAATTTAGGAAGTCGAGTAAAATGAGCTGTAATCCAAACGAAAATGCATACAACTCATCAAATTTTATTCATTCTTAAAATATCTCGGCCCACCAAAACATGTAATCCATCTCGTCACTTTTTTTATTATTATTATTACCACGAAATTGAAAGTGGAGTCTAGCAAGATAGCTTTTTGGTATTTGTGCACGTGAAATGGAAGAAGAATTTTGTATTTGACTGACCCACTAAATTCTTACGAAAACCATCATCATCATTATGAACGTATCACCTATATTATTCAATTGTCCGTTCAAAGTTTCAAAAGAAAGAAAATATAAATAGCAATAACAACGGTTTTTGTTTTCATTTGGTGGTTGACAGGAACACGCAAGTATATAGTAGTAGGTACTATGGGTTTGAATGGTGGCGGTAAAAAGAATGGTGGTTGCAGTGATGATTTACGGTGGTGAAACAGTAAAGGGGGAGAGAGAGAGAGAGATGAGATGGTGGTGTTGTTCCGGTTGATGATGGTGGCGTATGGGAGATGATAAGGTGGCCGGAGGTGAACAAAGGTGGTGATGTGGGAGTGGTCCGATGGTAGACTGAAGGTGATCACTAAGTGATGATGGCGGGTTTGGGTTGTTGAAACCGTAAACAGAAAAATAGAAGAACTATCGAATTATGATGATGTTGGTGGTGGTTTGTCGACGGTTGGTGAGGGTGAAAGATGGTCTTCGTGGTGATGGGTTTCAAGGTGGTGATGATATGGGTTTTCATGATGGAAACATAAACATAAAAAAATGGTGGAGTCTTGTACTCATTTAAGGGTGTTTGATTAAGAAGCAGAAAAGAAAAAGAAGAAAAAACCATAACGGCAGTGGTGATGGCGTGTTCATGGGTGGAACGAAACAAAATAATAATAATAATAATAATAATAATAATAGTAGTAGTAGTAGCTGCAACTTGCAGGTCTTCGACCGGAGGTGGTTATCAAGGTGTTAAGTAGTGACGGTTCATGGGTTTAAGGTGGTTGTGGCTCAATGAAAAGAAATGGCAGCGGTAAATGGTTTGGGTGGTGATGATAGTTGTCGATCAAGAGTCACCAAGGTGGTGATGGGTTCTTAATGAAACAAGAAAGAAATAAAGAAATAGAGAAATAGAGAAAGATAGATGTAGTTGAAGTGGTCTCTTGGCTTAAAAACAAGGTGGTGAGATTTGAGAAAGAAATACGGAGTAATAATATATATATATATATATAGAATAGAGATATAGGTGCTAATGTTTGACTAATGAAAAGGAAACATAAATCTACAATTAATTCTCAACTTGCATTATTAACAGGAAAGCAGCCATATATTTTGTATTGTATCTACTGACACTTTTCGTGGATACTATATTGTGCTCCGTTGATAACCAGTGGCGGATTAAAAATGTTCAAAAAAAAAAAAATCCCATATTTTTAACTTAAATAGCTTTATTTATTTTGGTCATTATGGTATAAAATTCGGTCAGTAACTATTAAATAAAAATTACATTAATTATTCACTCCCAACCCCAAGTAAAATATAAAAAGTTTTAAAATTTAATAAATAGTTCCTAAATACATTTTTAATAAGCCTAAAATTTATAGAACTCATTTTCGGGTCACCGTTTATTTTATAATCACATAAATTCCTTTTTAACTCGTTTGATATCCATCGAATGACAATTGAGTGTTACTGACGTTTACTAAATAAATTCGAAATCACAAAATATGTATTTAATATACTTTATTTATATAGATGTGTTTTAAATAATAATTATTATAATATTATATTTTTATTTTACATAATTAATTTTAATAACAACAACATATAATATTTCAAGTTATATCATCAATTATTATTTATATATATATATACACATATCTATTTACAATTAATTGTTCGTGAATCGTCGGGAATGGTCGAAGGTCAATCGAATATATGAAACAGTTCAAAAATTTTGAGTCTCAGCATTACAGACTTCGCTTATCGTGTCAGAATAATATAAAGTTTAAGTTTAAATTTGGTCGGAAATTTCCGGGTCGTCACACATCAACTCTGAGGTAATATGATCAATACACATTAGTCTGTTATGTGTACAAAATCACGCAGAAGATAGGCCAACAATGTCATCAGTGGTATTTATATTGGGTAATGACGGCGTGTTGCCTCAACCTAAACCTCTTGCATTTTTCGCTGAAGGGCCCATGTACATCCTCCACCACTACCACAATGTCTTCCAACAATATGACAGTGTCATTAACAGGTCGATAGAACGACTTCTTATTTTTTTCAACGTCTTCCTTTTGCAGCTTTATTCAAACATATTTCGTTATTTTGTTTTAAATGTTGTATATATTAAAGTTGTCTTATTTATCTAAGGTGTAGATGAACCACGTGAACAACGCTGTATAAATTTTGTAACCTTTAATAATTCTGTTGAATGCTTCCTTTATATCTTTTGGATAATGTAGAAAAAGAGGTCATACAAACAATTTGAATCATACTATAAACTGACAAATTGTTCTAAAAACATACATTTTAAAGATCTCATCGTTATGTGTAAATTCATTATTCAATACTTGAACACAGTCACCACCTTGAAATCTACTACCTTCTCAACTTTTCACTTTCACGCTCCTACACTGAACTTTTCATAGCGCTATGAATTTCATAAACCCACCCAAGCACGCTCCCACAATACGAGTAAGAATAAATTGCGCTACTCGAGAAGTAAATGGTTCAAACCACCGATTAGTCACAATCTTTTTGGCTTTGGAAGATAAAACAAGTACTCGAGTCGCTACTGTTATCCGAAATCAATGCACCAAACCTGCCAAAATTAGAGACCCACGTCGCACAACTGTCTCCACAACTTCCACTAACCGTCAAACTCTAACTAGCCCGACACTTCTGCCGGTTACCTAACTCCCACTGAGTTCCCGACACCTTCAACATCCCAAAATCTCAAATTCTGGAATTTACAAGATGTAACGACCCAACCCGTTATCCAACCGAATACGCAGCAATATTTTTTTTTTTACAAGACAGAAGGGTGCGCGGCGCGCACAAGCCTAGTCAGCTTCTGTCCGAAATTTACATTTTTCGTTTAAAGATCTCCCACTTCCGATACTTTTAGACGAAACGCTTTTAGCATCATATAATATTAGGTAAAACTAACACGTTCCAATAATAAAACGAGTTTTATGACACCGGGCCCACATCGGCTGTTTTACGACTTTCGTGCAAAATACAAGTTTATGACCACGTGAGTTTTAACACAAAATAAAGACCGAGCATGGTGATTGGGGATACGCTACCCAATCCTAATCAAATCCAAAAGCACGTCTTCTAAGTAACTACGCGAGCCCACTAGTTCCCACGCTTACCCAAGCCACCACATCCATGCAAATCTATAAAAAATATAAACAACGAGAGGGTAAGCTAACGCTTAGTGAGTGAGAATATACTACATACATATATATGCATAAAATGAATACGCATCGCCAACACACAAATAGTAAACACATACCGCAATCCGAGCATAACTAAGAAATGTTATACCAAACGTACCACCAAGCCAAATACGCAAGATTAGCTACAACATACAATAAATATATATATACGCATTCACAAATTAACCAAAACTACAAGGTTAACCCCTTAACCTCAATCATAAGAAAGTTGGCCGAACAACCCGAGCCTTAGTGAATTCGCACAACCCGAAATTCACTCCTTCACCACTTCAACAACCGAGGTTGGTCGAACTACCCATGCCTTAGTGAATTCGCACCACCCGAGATTCACTACCTCATCAATAAGATGACCGAACAACTCGAGTCATCATGAATCCGCACTACCCGAGATTCGCTACCTCATCAAAACCCACATTGTGACGACCCGGAAATTTTCGACCAAATTTAAACCTAACCTTTATATGTTTCCGACACGATAAGCAGAATTTGTAATGTTGAATCTCAAAAAGTTTGAAACTACATTCATGTAATCAATTACCCTTTGACCGTGTTCGACGATTCACGAACAATTATGTGTATATAGATATGTATATATAATATATAATATTAACTGAAAACATTAACAAAGTATTAGATATATGATACTTTACATGAACGTATTTGTTTCGATATATTTATCGACAGAATTAAGAGATAATATCAAATGATTGAATTATCAGATACATTATGATATGATTACGCGCCAATGTTATGAGGTCTACTGTGATTTAAGAAATCTATTCTTTTTGACAATATTCGGAAAATGTTAAAGTGATCTATAAGTAAGAACGTGGAGTGTAAATAACTTAGATGTTGGATATCGATAAGTTAAGTAACTCGATATTTTTCATTAAGATGATTTCATACGTTTATTAAACCTTTGGACTTTATCACATGCTTCACCAACAGACTGTAATTTAAAAACTTGAAACCTATTATGAATATATATAATTCTACTTTTCTAAAATGTTTTATGATATAACGATTTAAATTAATATTAAATATATTTATACGCGTATTATACGTACATAGTTTTATACTTTTACTATACTTTAACTTTACCTTTACTTTACTTTTACTTTACTTGTACTTTACTTTTACTTTACTTTAACTTTAATAATTCATACTTTAATAATTCATACTTTAATAATTCACTTTAATAATTCATACTTTAATAATTTACTTTAATAATTCATACTTTAATAATTCACTTTAATAATTCATACTTTAATAATTCACTTTAATAATTAACTTTAATAATTCAAAAATCTATTATAAATAGAATTTAATAGGTTTCATTATTTCATAGAAACTTGAAAATATATTTCTCTAAACTCTCTCAATCGAATTACATATATATATTTACTTAGTATTATTTCAAGATATTATTAGTATACATAAAATACTACGACGGAATTATATTCAGACGATTTCAAAATAAGTTTTCAAACGGGATAGAGCTAAGGAAATTATGGGTTATAGCTATGGAGGTTATGAGTATTGTTCGAGGGTATTGCTCGTGAGGTCAACCTAACGTTTATCATTTTCGTTGCGTCTACGTACTTTCCTGCAATATTGAATCACAATATTGATACGTGAGCATTCATATCTTATCTTTTATATATTAATAGTGTATCCCTGACTAGTGCTCGAGTATATATGATTATGCATGTTTGTATGCTTAGTTTCGTCGTTAAATAGTTTATGATAAATCACGAATTTGATACATATGCTACTGAGATAAGGTATATGATATGCATGTCGTTGAAAAGCTAAAGAAAAATTAATAACTTTTCATTTAGAAATCCTGTAGGTTCGATGAACGGATTAAAAGATATGGTCAACTGAATTATTATTAATTTTAATATTATTATTAAAACGATTATTATAATTGTTGTCAGTTGATGTTATTACTAAAATTATCTTTATTACTAAAAATTAATATTTTTATTGAAACTATCATTTTATTATTTTTATCATTATTATTATTATCAATATTATTTTATCAAATAAATATGCGTACAAAGATATTTTTACCACACGTAATATAATTACATTAATAATACATACCACTATATTTTTATGATATTAAGTGAATTTTATAAATTTTATTACTTGAGATATATAAAAGTATATTTTTATCATATATGAATTTAAATATAAATTTTTATTTATTAATAAATGACTTGTATTATTTAGTATAATAAGATCTGATAAATATATTTAAATATATAAAACGACTATATATAAGTTATATAATAAACATGTATAGATTTTGGAAGTCATTTGGGGTCAAGTTGACTTTTGTTGACTTTTACATGTCGGTCTCGAGCATTAGGATTGTGATACACTACGGCTTGACCTAAATTGTTAGTCAGATATTGACCAACATATAAATATATATACTTAATATAGGTTCGTGAATCCGAGACAAACCATGCACTTGTTCAGTGCCGTCATATACATAATTGCTACGAAATACAGTATTGTGAGTTTCATTACTCCCTTTTTATATATATTTTTGGGCTGAGAATACATGCACTGTTTTATAACTGTTTTACGAAATGGACACAAGTACTAAACACATATTCTACGTTGAGTTGTACCACTTTGCATATTTTTCCCTAATAGCTTGGTAACTACCATTTACATGCGGTATTGTAAACGCGAATCCTGTTGATAGATCTATCGGGCCTGACAACCCCAATCGGACTGGACGACCAGTATTCAACGGTTGCACAGTACTTCGTTTCAGTGACTACACTTGGTACAGTGTAGTGAGATTTCATAATAAAGGGAATATGCTACGTTGATTAAATGTTAAGTATGGTTACCAAGTGCTCAACCACTTAGAATATTTTTATTAAAACGTTTATGTATATGAAATCTTGTGGTCTATTACTATTACGAAAATGGTTGATTATGATAAACTAATGAACTCACCAACTTTTTGGTTGACACTTTAAAGCATGTTTATTCTCAGGTATTAAAGAAATCTTTCGCTGTGCATTAGCTCATTTTAACTATATTACTTGGAGTCATTCATGACATACTTTGAAAGACATTGCATTCGAGTCGTTGAGTTCATCAAGATTAATATTAAGTCAATTATAGTTGGATGTAATATGAAATGGTATGCATGCCGTCAATTTTAGATGTAAAGAAAGTTTGTCTTTTAAAAACGAATGCAATGTTAGTAAAACGTATCCTATAGAGGTCAAATACCTCGCGATGTAATCAACTATTGTGAATCGTTTATAATGTATATGAACGGGTCCTTTCAGTTGGTATCAGAGCGGTGGTCTTAGCGAACCAGGTCTTGTATTAGTGTGTCTAACTGATAGTTGTTAAGATGCATTAGTGAGTCTGGACTTCGACCGTGTCTGCATGTCAAAAAGTTTGCTTATCAATTCTAGTTGGAAATCATCTACTTATCATTCTTAGGAAATTACCTGCTTATCATCTTAAGTCTAGACGCATTTTCCTGCATTTATTGTATAATAGTGTATAGACGGATTATTATCTTAGCACATCTATTACTGTGAACTTTAACTGACATCTTTTCAAAGATTCTCCGTAATTTACGGAATTTTGGTATTATATATACATATGCAAATTATGTAATTGAAGAATACCAAATCTAAATTCTACAATCTATTTCATACCAAAAATTCTTTCCCTGATCCTATGAGATGGATCCCTCAACCAGTTCGAATTCCTCAGATTCCGATAGCTATTCCGATATGGATATCTACCTGAGCTCCGAAAGTAGCATCACCGGAATGGATCAACCAATTTCCCATCATCTATTTTGGATGAATTGGGGATGGGTCCGTAGCTAACTCAACCATTAGAGACAAGAAGAAGGTGATCCCTTCCATCCACCACATTGCCCTCTTGGAGATGAACCTGAAGCACTTACCGGCGAACCTGTTCGAGACACCATTTTCTCACTCCTTGATAGAGTATCTCGTCATGATTATATACTATCCCATATTGCGAATCTTATTCATCCGCTCGTTCCAACCGCTAATCATCCCGGTGTACTAGCAGAAATTAACGAACTTCGCGCCCGAGTAGTGGCTTTGGAACACATGGTGCAAGGATTACAAACACCATCAACAGCATAACCAATACCGCCAGTAACATCCACATCGCAAGCCTCAATACCACAAGCTTCAGCAGCATCACCAGCAGTTACCGACACTATCATCAGCATCAACAATATCATCAGCACCACCATCACCATCAGTACTGTCAGCATCATCAGCACTAGCAGCACCTATAACATCACAAGTTCCGTCAGTTCAAGAATCGCATTGGTCGTCATCATTGATCAACAACGAGTATTTTGTATCAACGAGTTATGAAGTATTAACTCATTCTTCTGAAGAAATTATATATATATATATATATATATATATATATATATATATATATATATATATATATATATATATATATATATATATATTATATATGAATGCTGAAACTATAAAAATCTTTCGTACTAAGCTATTGAATATGAATTGAAAGAGGGTAGATACTACTCAGTTAAATTCATATTACTAATATGCTATGATGTACATCCTTCGTTAACAACCTAACCATCGTTACTACAATCTTTGATTCAATTAAATGAATTCGGTTTCATAATAAACCAAGTGTATCATTCAATAACATGTTTGATTTTACACTTTCATCTTCAATGTAGTCGAAACTTACTGGAAAACAACATTTGTATCTTGTGAAGTTAGCAAGAGTTCTATGAGCATCAGCATAATTCACTAAGGAAATATCTATAAGAATAAATATTGAAGTATTGATTACATTAGCGAAATACTCCGCGAAGATTATGTAATCTCTAATGTTTTAGAGATTATTCTTTACTAATCCAAGCCGAAAATCAAATGAGCTTAATATGATATTAACTCATTAAATCTGTATTACATCTGAAGAAAATATACATACATATATTTTCATAAAGACTGTAATGAAAAATTCTTGTTCAAAATATTATTTGTGACATTTTTTTAACGGGTAGGTAATACCCGAGAGATATATAAATGCACAATTAATATATTACATTCTCCGATTCTAATTCAGTAAATCATCAACTATACTCCCTATTTTCACAACAGTATACCTTCTTTTATAAGAAATCAAAACAACCATACTCATTCAAATTCAATCACCTATTCTGATTTTTGAAATCTCAGAATGCAACTCGAGATATAAGCAAAACCATCACTCTTAGATCCTTACATTTTTTCAAAGCTATACTTTGACTTCAAAACTGTGATAGAACATCACTTTTAATTGTAACACTCAAAAGGATACGAGAATCAATCGAGATTTATGATGAATTTATCCTTTGGATATTGACAATGACAAGCTGCATTTAAAACGCTTAGAAATTTCGGAAGACACTTCAAATAAGGAACAATCGAGATGATGATCCAATCACACATTACCCGAAGTCTTGTACCTGAAAAAATCTCGAACCCAAAGTCATAGTTTAACACGTACCCGCGCTGAATTCTTTAGCATTTATTAGCAAAAACAACCTTACGATTCTTTTCAAAGTAGCCAGTTTTGTCACAGCTCCAACAAGTCAACTTCGACTTTTCAGTAAAACTAATTTTATTATAACTTCGATAGATACGCTGCCCTTTCACTGTCGTTACTGGGGAACCTTTCATATCTCACCACATTAGCAGTAAACTTATCAACAACTTCATTAACCTTCGACTTAAACCTCTCCGAAAAGTCACTATACTTATTCATTGAAACTCCATCTCTTACTCATCCGCATCTTGCAACAAGAATTGCCATACCAATTACTGAAAATCAGCAATCAGTATTTTGAAATCTCGCAGCGTTTCTACTTCAATAGTTATATATACATATAACGTCTATCTCCTAAACTTACACACTTCGAATGTGAAGTTTCTGAATAACATCTCAAACTGTGTATTAGTTCTCGAAATGCTAATGAAGCAGCAGAAACTGTAAACAACTTTAACAGTTAAAAGTTTGATGACAAAGAATAATGTGTTGGTAAAGCCCAGAAAAAGAGAAGAGTTGGTACTGAACAATGGATTGAGCATATCATGAAAAAGACCAAGGACAAATACAAGGACCAAAGTCTGTATTTAAAGAATCTTGATGATTCTGTTTCTGACGAAGTCATTAACGAATACCTTGCTCCTGACTCTAAACCTTTGCGGACCTTATTCTTCATCATCATCTTATCTTAAATATTATAAGATATCTTCGTATCTCTCATTATACATATTCTCCATATTTCTGGAGATATTTTCACAACTATTCTTATCTGAGATCATTTATCTCTCCATAATATCTGCAACATAAAAGAAACTGTGTTGGTTTCTAAATTCTGAAAAAAATTCAAATATGAATGTTTTGAAGTAGTGTTGGGAACTGAAGCATGAGTTAGTATAATATAATGACACTTGATCAACGTGATTATATTACAGTAATTCATGCTGAGTTTCTAATGGAACGTGATGATTCACAGAACATACCGTCATCTTGTGCCATTTACACGACTCTTACATTCTACCAAATCTCCAAACATATTAAGAACATATCTTCTTGATAGTTCTATCTTTCTGGATATTCTGGTAATTTGCCAAATCAAGATCGTACCATTACGATTTCCTTCTTAGAACATTAACTATGTTCATCTAAAACTTCATACCTACTAATTCTGGACCATTATTCGCTTGACTTAAAGCCTAGAAGAGACAACAAAAGTATGAAACTCCGAAATGTAAGGGAGAATATAAAGTCCAATAACAACACATAAATTACAAACCGTGTATATCAATGTTTATTGCAACATAAAGACACGGGAGAATTAAAAAAACTATAACTCCAAGGGCGAAGTAGAAGAAAACAGATTTCTTCGGTGGAAGTTGGAAAAGGAGAATGATTGTTGCGATAGTAAGGATAAGGATAAGGATTAGAACTGGATTAAGCATTTTCGCAATCTTTTGAAATTGGAATTGAGTATAGAAGTGGTAAAAACTAACGGAATGGAAAAGGTAAATATATAAGGGAAATATCAGACGTAGTAATCGGGACAGATCATTGCATTTAATTAAAGATATCCTAATTTCCTTAAATCTCGAAGAAACAGATCTTATAGATTTCCAAGATTTTTTTTTTGAATCCCTTGAATTCCGGAATTCAACCATGACTACGTCAAAAATTATGACGAAACTTATTTTTCTCATTCCAATATTTTGTGATAGCTTCACTCATACGCTTCGAGTAATCGGATCATTTTATCCATATTACTCTATGGTAATAAAATCCTATCTATCAACACATATCCGTCATGAAAACATTTTTATGGTTAGCCATGACGACCTCGATCAAATTTCGTGATGAAATTTCTTTAACGGGTAGGTACTGTGACGACCCGGAAATTTACGACCAAATTTAAACCTAACCTTTATATGTTTCCGACACGATAAACAAAATTTGTAATGTTGAATCTCAAAAAGTTTGGAACTACATTCATGTAATCAATTACCCTTTGACCGTGTTCAACGATTCACGAACAATTATGTGTATATAGATATGTATATATAATATATAATATTAACTAAAAACATAAACACAGTATTAGATATATGATACTTTACATGAACGTATTTGTTTCGATATATTTATCGACAGAATTAAGAGATAATATCAAATTATTGAATTATCAGATATATTATGATATGATTACTGGCCAATGTTATGAGGTCCACTGTGATTTAAGAAATCTACTCTTTTTGACAATATTCGGAAAATGGTAAAGTGATCTATAAGTAAGAACGTGGAGTGTAAATAACTTAAATGTTGGATATCGACAAGTTAAGTAACTCGATATTTTTCATTAAGATGATTTCATACGTTTATTAATCCTTTGGACTTTATCCCATGCTTCACCAACAGACTGTAATTTAAAAACTTGAAACCTATTATGAATATATATAATTCTACTTTTCTAAAATGTTTTATGATATAACGATTTAAATTAATATTAAATATATTTATACGCGTATTATACGTACATAGTTTTATACTTTAATATACTTTAACTTTACCTTTACTTTACTTTTACTTTACTTTTACTTTACTTTAACTTTAATAATTTATACTTTAATAATTCATACTTTAATAATTCATACTTTAATAATTCACTTTAATAATTCATACTTTAATAATTTACTTTAATAATTCATACTTTAATAATTCATTTTAATAATTCATACTTTAATAATTCACTTTAATAATTCAAAAATCTATTATAAATAGAATTCAATAGGTTTCATTATTTCATAGAAACTTGAAAATATATTTCTCTAAACTCTCTCAATCGAATTACATATATATATTTACTTAGTATTATTTCAAGATATTATTAGTATACATAAAATACTACGACGGAGTTATATTCAGACGATTTCAAAATAAGTTTTCAAACGGGATAGAGCTAAGGAAATTATGGGTTATAGCTATGGAGGTTATGGGTATTGTTCGAGGGTATTGCTCGTGAGGTCAACCTAACGTTTATCATTTTTGTTGCGTCTACGTACTTTCCTGCAATATTGAATCACAATATTGATACGTGAGCATTCATATCTTATCTTTTATATATTAATAGTGTATCCCTGACTAGTGCTCGAGTATATATGATTATGCATGTTTGTATGCTTAGTTTCGTCGTTAAATAGTTTATGATAAATCACGAATTTGATACATATGCTACTGAGATAAGGTATATGATATGCATGTCGTTGAAAAGCTAAATAAAAATTAATAACTTTTCATTTAGAAATCGTGTGGGTTCGATGAACGGATTAAAAGATATGGTCAACTGAATTATTATTAATTTTAATATTATTATTAAAATGATTATTATAATTGTTATCAGTTGATGTTATTACTAAAATTATCTTTATTACTAAAAATTAATATTTTTATTAAAACTATCATTTTATTATTTTTATCATTATTATTATTATCAATATTATTTTATCAAATAAATATGCGTATAAAGATATTTTTATCACACGTAATATAATTACATTAATAATACATACCACTATATTTTTATGATATTATGTGAATTTTATAAATTTTATTACTTGAGATATATAAAAGTATATTTTTATCATATATAAATTTAAATATAAATTTTTATTTATTAATAAATGACTTGTATTATTTAGTATAATAAGATCTGATAAATATATTTAAATATATAAAACGACTATATATAAGTTATATAATAAACATGTATAGATTTTGGAAGTCATTTGGGGTCAAGTTGACTTTTGTTGACTTTTGTTGACTTTTACATGTCGGTCTCGAGCATTAGGATTGTGATACACTACGACTTGACCTAAATTGTTAGTCAGATATTGACCAACATATAAATATATATACTTAATATAGGTTCGTGAATCCGAGACAAACCCTGCACTTTTTCAGCACCATCATATACATAATTGCTATGAAATACAGTATTGTGAGTTTCACTACTCCCTTTTTATATATATTTTTGGGCTGAGAATACATGCACTGTTTTATAACTGTTTTACGAAATGGACACAAGTACTAAACACATATTCTACGTTGAGTTGTACCACTTTGCATATTTTTCCCTAATAGCTTGGTAACTACCATTTACATGCGGTATTGTAAACGCGAATCCTGTTGATAGATCTATCGGGCCTGACAACCCCAATCGGACTGGACGACCAGTATTCAACGGTTGCACAGTACTTCGTTTCAGTGACTACACTTGGTACAGTGTAGTGAGATTTCATAATAAAGGGAATATGCGACGTTGATTAAATGTTAAGTATGGTTACCAAGTGCTCAACCACTTAGAATATTTTTATTAAAACGTTTATGTATATGAAATCTTGTGGTCTATTACTATTACGAAAATGGTTGATTATGATAAACTAATGAACTCACCAACTTTTTGGTTGACACTTTAAAGCATGTTTATTCTCAGGTATTAAAGAAATCTTCTGCTGTACATTAGCTCATTTTAACTATATTACTTGGAGTCATTCATGACATACTTTGAAAGACGTTGCATTCGAGTCGTTGAGTTCATCAAGATTAATATTAAGTCAATTATAGTTGGATGTAATATGAAATGGTATGCATGCCGTTAATTTTAGATGTAAAGAAAGTTTGTCTTTTAAAAACAAATGCAATGTTTGTAAAACGTATCCTATAGAGGTCAAATACCTCGCGATGTAATCAACTATTATGAATCGTTTATAATGTATATGAACGGGTCCTTTTATACATCATCGGGGTTACTCAACCGTAACTCAATACCAATCCCACTACATCGGGATTATATAACTCCATATCACAAGTCCATGTGATAACGTACACACGAAGTGTGCACCTCGCCAAAGGTAGTCAACAAAAATGCACAACCGTGCCAATTGGACTTATTACACAAGCCCATCAAATCGACCTATATGTGAAGTGAGTTCTATAACCGAGAACCACTTCACCCGACCCGCACCCATCCTACACATACATATGCATATAGGATATTAACACTCACCTTGTCGTCTTGATGAATGCAGCCGAAACAAATCCGTAACACGTCAATGGAAAGTACCTATTCCATTATCACAATACAAGCAACACAATTAGGGTGGATTTACAAACCAACCCAATTGACCCTTAGTGCAATTTCGACCCAAGTGCACTTCCAAGCACAAAACGCGACCAAACTAACCAATAATCACTAACACTAGTGATAATGGTCCTAATATGCCAAATTAACCCAATCATAAGTGTTAAATACTTATCATTCTCAAAATCACCCTTAAACCCTAATTTTGACTCATTTCAAAATTAGTCTTTCAAATACACTAAAATGGGTTCCAACACTTCCATAATCACCAAGCCTAGTGATTAAACCCAATTACAAGTCCTAAATCATGGCCAAGTCGGTTTCCAACCCAAAACCCACTAACAACAACAATAAACCCGATTACTAGCATCAAAGAACTCACTTCAAGAGTTTAAATGGGTTTCTCTACAACTTAAGTTCAAACCCTAACTTTGAATATCAAATCAAACATTGAAATTCGGAGTTAGAACTTACCACAACAACCAAAACGTAGCTAGGAACGAGGTGAACAACTTTAACACTCGAGCTTTCGATCGATTCAAACTTCTTCTTCTCCAAAACCCCAATTCTCTCTCTAGAAATCTCTCTCTCACTCTAAGATAGATGAGAGTGTTTGTGGATGTGAAAATGATCCAAAGTTGGATCCAAATCTGCCAATAAGTCCACAGATCCGTCCTCAAGTGAAAAGACCAAAATGCCCTTCATTTAACTCTAATTAGAAAAAGACAGAAATCTATCGCAAGGCCACGTGCGCGGCGTGCTCCCATGAATGTGTGCGGTGCGCACCCTTGTTTGAACAGGTTCTGAGCTTTACCTCTTACACTACGCTTCACACACTTTACGTACACTATATATATCTGATGTGCAATAAATATTTGGGTCTTACACAAGAGTATCCAATCCCTCCATCACCTAAAGATTCCTAATTGGTCACCCGAAGAAAAAGTCCGTTCGCTTTGTTGTACCAACAACCAAACCCAAGCGCTAGTCGAACGCGCTCTATTCAACACCCTTCTAAAACCAATTTTATTTGTGAGAGAAGCTTGAACGCACCCGCATATTCCAACTACTTTTGAATATCCGATCAATCACTCTGGTCATCCCATTTCAAAACTCGCAAATGTCAAACTTCTCCAATAACTCCCACTGTCGATTTCCAAACGGATGTGTTTCCGTACATTCCTAAACTGCCCAAACCTGTGATAGCCCATCCTAATCCACCTGGACGAAGTCTTCAACAGATGGTCCCATTGCGAGGTTCTGACCTCTATATGCCATGAACAACTCCACGTAATATCTCTAAAATGAGCAAATGCACAGCGGAAGATTTCCTGAGAATAAACATGTTTTAAAAGTGTCAACCAAAATGTTGGTGAGTTCATAGGTTTATAATAAACAATAAAATTCATAATTTTGATAGACCACAAGATTTAAATACTGCATGGTACAAATGGGCCCAAATCCTATACCCAACTGTAATGTACATGCGATATCTTTTAAATACATTACACATTTCCCGTGTACGAAACCATTTTTCATAAATCTTAGTAACCGTACACATATCTTGTGTACAAAATATCATACACATAACCTGTGTATAAAATCATTCTCTCGATATATAACATTCACTTTGCTTTCATTGCTCGGCTTGGTAACTGACCTTAACATATAATGCGCATCAATAATATCCCTAAAATAGAACATCTCGTCTGTATAATATATAAACTTCGAAGTACTAAACACCACGCCCACTAGCTCTTCCGTCTAGTGAACATTAACCTTTAGGATTCGCGTGGATTAGGGGCCATACCCGTTTTCTAATTCTTAGGTTATCAAGCTATAATAATCAAGGGGAAATATTCACATCAATTAGTGGCAATTATAACGTCCAACTAATTCAATAATAAACAACAGAACTCCTACCTGTATAATAATTCATTCGAGGAATGTTTTGCTTGTGTCTATCTCGTCAAACATTTATAAAAGCATCTCATGTATTCTCAGTCCAAAAATATAGATTTCAAGGCATTTAATAAAACAGTTGTAAAGCAGTTATAAAACAGTGCATGTATTCTCAGTCCCAAAAATGTAAAGAGTAAAAGGGAATCAAATGAACTCACAATACGATATTTTGTAGTAAAAATATGCATACGACGGCACTGAACAAGTGCAGGGTTGGCCTCAGATTCATGAAGCTATATCATTTATGTATATATTAACACACATAATTGTAATCGAACAAATTTATATATATATAAATTTATTAGTTATATCATTTTAATATTAATAACCTATATGTTTCATATATTCATTTTATATAATTAAAATAAATTAAAATATAAATTTTGTTATGTTATATGTATTAAATATATTTTTGTATATATATATTGTTTGTTTGTTAAAATTATTATAATACTAAAATAATATTAGTAATGATAAAAATAATAATAATGATAATAGAGTTAAAAATGATACTTTTAATATTAATGATAAAAATGATAACTTTAGTAAAAAATGATACTTTTGATAAAAATGTTAATTTTAAAAATAATGAATACTAATAATAATACTTATAAAAATAATGATTTTACTAATAATAATGATGATACTAATATTAATATTAATAGCTATAATGATAATAATACTACTAATAATAATAGTAATACTTATGATAATAATAATAGTAATAAAAATAATAATTATTATTATTATAAAAATAATAATCTTGATAATCCTATTAATACTAATGATAATAATAATAATAATAATAATTTTATTATTTAGTGTTAGTTTAATAATAATAATAATAATAATAATAATAATAATAATAATAATAATAATAATAATAATAATAATAATAATAATAATAATAATAATAATAATATTTATAAAAGAGGACTACCTTCCAAACAAGCCTAAAAATAAATGCCATAGCCCGGGCTCGAACCCGCAACCTCCCACTAAATCTACAACACCCTTAACCATCCCTCTGCTTCTGCTTTTCTGATTTAATACCCAATTATATCTATATATCTAATATATCTTTCTATTTTCCTCCATCATAAGCATCATCTATATATCAGTTTCAATTTCTATGTTTTTTCTTCTCGGCCCAACAATCCAATAACGGCCCATTTTGAATAACTCCAATCATTACATTAAAAGTCCAAAATATAAAACACCATGGCCCGTTTAATCAGTTTAGGAAAAGGATTTTTGGCGTTTGGAGTTAACCGACACAAGCAAGTTGCAGCAACCCTAATCATGATCCGTAAAAAAAATAAAGAATTTCAGTGTGTGGGTTTATGAACACGTCTCCATCATTGACCCCCCTCCTCTTCCTTTTAATTGTAAAAGTAATTATCGATTCATCATCATTGGGTCATCATCGTGGGATATTAGTGGAAGCAGAAAGAATTTCTTCCAATACTTTATTCGATGGTGGGTGTAAAAGGAGAAGCAATTAACGTGTAGATGTCCCCATTCTGACCCTTCTCCCCACTTACTTCAAATTTGTAATTATGACAATATATTATTTCTAATATATATTCGTCCCCCATCCTCACTTTAGTCTCATCATCTAGTATTCGTTGAGTTAGGAACAGAAAAATGTAACAGGTGGTGTGAAACGGACGTAGAAACAGAAAAATAATGATGTAGGGTGATGATAAGGTGACGGTTGGTGTTTGTTCAAGGGTGATAGTGTTTTCGTGGTTTCAATTGGACCAGCAAAACAGTCAGGTTACAGAAGCATAAAAGTAGGTGTTCAAGTTGTGTTTCATTCGAATGGAAGATAATATAGTAACTACAAATCAAGATGGTGTTGGGTTGTTGGGTATGTCGATGGTTTGTTGGGTCTTAAAACTTCGATCCACAAAACAGAAGGGTTCGAATAACAGCAACATTTTGGATTCGTAACAGGTAGATAGTTTGCAGGTGTCAGAGATGATGAATGAATGTGGTAGGGTCTACTGTAAATAATGGTTTCTAAAACGCACTTGGTGAGTGAATTCTGCTTTATGTCTATATCTTCTTTAGCAACCTTTAGTCTATACAATTCTATTTTCTTAACTAGTGGTACACTATAAAAATAATATTAATGATAGTCAAAATCGAGATTACATAGTAGTCTCATCTTTAATGGTGATCGATGGTTTTCTTGGTGTTTGACATGTTAACCGAAAATAGAAAGATAGTATACGAGTAGGAGTAGCACGAAGCAATAACCGAGAAGAAGCTATTAAATGGTGGTTTGTCAAACGAAAGAAAAAAAATAGTTTACCATGGAGCTTGATCGAAATAATAAGGGTGGTTTCGGGTTGAAGATGGGTGATGAGAGGACTATAGATGCTGAAAGAAAGATATAAGTATGCTATATTCTTATGGGTACATATTTCTGTGAATGAGTATGTATATGTAAGTATATATAATGTTATTGATGGTAATAGAATAATCGATTGAAACAATATCCAATTGTTTTGCAGTGAATGAAGTTGACATCAGTGGAGTAAAGAACAGAGAAAGGAAGATAAAGTTGATCTTGATATCTCATTGAGTTTGTTTTGTATCGATGGTTTGATATCAACATGTAACAAACTTGAGACAGGAACAAAAATTAACTACAGTACGATGGAGATGTGAAACAGATTTGGCTGTATTGTGATTGAATTCGATGCTTAAACAAGATTAGAGATAGGAGATAAGGATTGATAACGATTTTAAACAGATTCGTACTACTTGAAGACTTTGATATTTAACAAATTTAGACATGAATCATCAACAATAAAGTTGATGTTGAGACTCAACAGATTTTGTATATATCTGTAATATGTTATATCTCTGTATTTATATTATATATCTGTATATATATATCTTATAATTAATCTTAACAATTAATAAATGTATTAATAATAGTAATACTCTTAATATTATAAATAATGATAATAAAATTTTAAATAAAAAGATAGTTTTAGTAATTATGTTATTAAATGTTAATTTTATTACTAATAATAATCATAGTGATAATTAAGATCATAATGATACTACTAATTAATGATATTAATAATGATAACAATAACATTAATAATAATAATAATATAATCCATTAAATGTATTAAATTTCATATCTATTATATAATATATAGTAATATTAATAATACTGATATTAATATTAATATTAATTTTAATATTACAAATAATAATAAAAGTAATAATAATAATAATAATAATAATAATAGTAATAATATTGTCATAACAACTATATTTTAACTTTCAATTTAATATATTAATATTAAATATTATTGAGTATGTAATA
Source organism: Rutidosis leptorrhynchoides (assembly GCF_046630445.1). NCBI lineage: Eukaryota > Viridiplantae > Streptophyta > Magnoliopsida > Asterales > Asteraceae > Rutidosis > Rutidosis leptorrhynchoides. Next base: position 42,620,283 of record NC_092340.1, read on the forward strand.
TTTAATAATTATTATATAATAACCTATTTTGGGTATTAAATTCTTATACATTTTAACATATATACATTATACATATAATAATAATTATTTATAGAAATCATATATTTTTATATATAACTTCATTTTAATAACAACTTAATTATTTTATATATTATTTTACATATTTAATTCAGGTGATTAAACTGTATTCTATAATTTCAAATCATTATATATTCTTATATTTATATCTATATATACATATACATACATATTTATTTACAAACAATTGTTCGTGAATCGTCAGAAATAGTCAAAGGTCAAATGATTTCATAAAATAGTTCAAAACTTTTGAAATTTAACTTAATGGACTTTGCTTATCATATCGAAACCATATAAAGATTAAGTTTAAATTTGGTCGAAAATTTCCGAGTTGTCACAGTACCTACCCGTTAAAGAAATTTTGTCCCGAAATTTGATCGAGGTCGTCATGACTAACAATAAAAATGTTTTCATGACGAATATGAGTTGATAAATAGAGTTTTATCATTATTGATTAACATAGATAAAATAATTCGATTACTCGAAGAGTACGAGTGAAGCTATCACAATATAATGAAATGAGGAAAGTCAAGTTTGTCTTACTTTTGACGTAGTCTTGATAGATTTCCGGAATTCAAGGAATTTAGAGATAATCTTTGAAATCTATATAAGATTTGATTCTTTAATAAATAAGGAAATTAGAATGCGGTCATCTGCCTCGATTACTACGTCTGATATTTCATTATAAATTGATCTCTTCCATTCCACTATTTTCACCAATCTTATACTTTCTTCCTCAATTCTTACTTTCAAAATATCCGTTAATATGCTCAATCCTGTTCTGATTCTTGATATTTTCCTGACTATCGTTTCAGTCATTCTTCTTTTTATCTGCCACTGGAAGAATTTATTTTCTTCTACTATTACCTTGGGGTTATAATGTTCTTCGTTCTCCCGTGTCTTTATATTGTTATTCACATTGATATACACGGTTTGTAATTTTAGTGCTGCTATTGTGCTTATATTTTCCCTTATTTTCTGGAGTTTCATGCTTTTGTAAAGCAAATAATGGTCCAGAATTCGTAAGTATGAAGTTTCGAATGATCATAATATACTAAGCAGAAAAGAAAGGTAATAGCACGATTGATTATCAAATTTCTAGAATTACGAAAAAGATAAAACTATCAAGAAAATATTTTCTTGATATGTTTTGAGCATAAGTAGAATGAAAGAGTTATGTAACATGGTTCATGATGAGGGTGTGATCTGTGAACCTTTATCACGTTCCATTAGAAACTTAGCATGACTTACTGTAATATAATCACGTTGGCCAAATGCCATTATATTATACTAACTCATGCTTCAATTCCCTACACTTCTCCAGAAATCATTCATAGTTCAAACTCAAATTTTTATAGAATTTAGAAACTAAAACAGTTTCTTTTATGATGTATCATAGGTAGCACAAGGAGATAGATAATTTTTGATGAAGATATTTATGAAGGTATCTTCAGAGATATCGAAGATATTTATAACAAAAGATAAGATGATATCTTAGAATTTAAAATATTTAGAGTCAAAAGATGTTGCAGAACTTTTCCGCAAGAATTTAGAATAAATAAGGAGCAAGATATTCGCTAAAGAGTTCATCAGATACAGAATCATCTGGATTCATTAAGTTCAGGTTTAGTCTCTGTGATTTATCCACAGCCTCCTTCATAGTTTTGCATAATTCGCTTTTCAGTATTATTTTGCTATTGAGTGTTTCCAACACTCCATTCTTTATCATCAAACTTTTGGCCATTAAAACCATCTACAGTTTTGCTGCTTCTTCAGCATTCAAAGTTATCATAACTAAATCATTGGTTATCAATCCGAGGTGTTTCAAGAATTTCAAAGGAATTGAATGCAGATTGTAATCATCAATATACAAAAGATTGTTTAAAATGAAATCAATTGGCAAACTTGAAAGAATGTTTAACTGTAGAAGTTGTAATTTAATAACGATATTTTAAACTGAAATGTTATAATTAATATTTCCTACTCTTTTAATACTTTTTAATTATTCAAGGTTAGTAGTCCAATGTTAGTAGTCCAATAGTCCAATAGTCCAATGTATAATCTTAGAATTAATCGATGTATTGTGTACATGTGTCCCGATTTATCCGGCGATATTTAAAGTGCATAAAATAAGAAACAGTATTTAAATGATGATAAATATAATTGAGAGTATTAAAATTGCGATGATTAATTGCGATAATTAAAATGACAATAAATAAAATGTAATAAGGAAATAGTCATAACGGTTATAGGAACAGTTAGCTAGGAATAGTTAGCTAAGATTTAGTTAGTATAGATTTATAATTTTTACGTAGTTAATTAATTGGTTACTAATAAATTTTATTTTGTCCATTATTTTCTTCATTATGCCACTTGTCAAATCTTGACTTGGATTCTGATCGGTCAAAATCCGAATATGAAATTGAATTTGAATGAAAATAGTTGTTCTTTGGAGAACTGATACGTATATGTGCGAATTTGAGCAGTATTGTTAATGACTGCTGAATCAGAACTGAAGAGTGTACAGTGTAACTTATTAATGTGAAATCTAAATATTTCTCGGGTATTACCTACCCGTTAAAATATTTTCACGATTAACAGTTTGTACAAAAGAATTTTTAATTACAATCTTTATGAAAATATACTTACATATATATTTTCTTCAGATGTAATCATGGATTTAATGAGTTAATATGATATTCAACTCATATGATTTACGGTTAGAACTAGAGTACATAATCTCTAAAACATTAGAGATTACATAATCATTATGTCAAACGAAGATAAATGATGTAGAACGTCATGTAGAACGATGATTATGCTCGAGGTACCAATTGTGAGGTTGAGACGTGTAGTGTTGAGGCTTGTGATGCGGATGTTGTTGTTGGTAGTACTGGTGCTGTCGGTGATGATGCTGGTGGTACTGTTGGTGTTGGTGATGCATGTGATGCCTGCTTGCGCATTGTACTCTCTAAAGCCACTATTCGTGCGCGAAGCTCGTTGACTTCTTCTATTACTCCGGGATGATTGGCGGTTGGAACCAGCGGGTGAATAAGGTTTTGAATTTGAGATAGTATATAATCATAGCGAGATATTCGGGTAATGAGGGTGAAAATGGTGTTTCGGATTGGTTCGCCGGTGAGTGCTTCAGTTTTATCGCCAAGAGGTTATTTTGGTAGATGGAAAAGATTGCCTTGTTCTTGTCTCCATTGATTAAGTCGACTACGAACCCATCCCCAATTCATCCAGAATTGATGATGGCTAATTGGTTGATCCATTCTGGTTATACTGCTTTCAGAGCTCGAGTGGAAATCTATATCGAAATAGCTGTCGGAATCCGAGGAGCTTGAACTGGTTGCAGAATTCATCTTGCACTGTTAGATAAAGAATTTTCGATATGAAATGATTTTCGGATATCGGATGATATTCTAATTACATAGAATACCTATATATAATATAGAAGATCCCGTAGATTACAGAGAGAATTAAGGAAACGTGTCATACAAGGTTTAATGTGATGGGATATGAATTTGTTTGCACACCATCTATGCAATAATTGTAATAAGACGTGTCGAGATTGAAAATGATAAGTAGATATTTCTCGACAAAGAATGGTAAGCAAAACTTTTGACATGCAGACCAGGTTCAAGTCTAGACTCATTAATGTATCCTAACAACTACTAGGTCGAAGTCCAGACTCACCAATGCATCCTAACAACTATCTGTTAGACACACTAATGCAAGACCTGGTTCGCTGAGACCACCACTCTGACACCACCTGAGATAGCCCGTCCTAATCCACCTGGACGAAGTCTTTAACAGATGGTCCCATTGCGAGGTTTTGACCTCTATATGCCATGAATGACTCCAAGTAATATCTCTAAAATGAGCAAATGCACAGCGGAAGATTTCCTGAGAATAAACATGTTTTAAAAGTGTCAACCAAAAGGTTGGTGAGTTTATAGGTTTATCATAAACAATAAAATTCATAATTTTGATAGACCACAAGATTTAAATACTGCATGGTACAAATGGGCCCGAATCCTATACCCACCTGTAATGTACATGCGATATCTTTTAAATACAGTACACATTTCTCGTGTACGAAACCATTTTTCATAAATCTTAGTAACCGTACACATATCTCGTGTACAAAATATCATACACATAACCTGTGTATAAAATCATTCTCTCGATATATAACATTCACTTTGCTTTCATTGCTCGGCTTGGTAACCGACCTTAACATATAATGCGCATCAATAATATCCCCAAAATAGAACATCTCGTCTGTATAATATATAAACTTCGAAGTACTAAACACCACGCCCACTAGCTCTTCCGTCTAGTGAACATTCTGGGTGGGGGTGTTAAACCCGTTAGCTACCTTTAGGATTCGCGTGGATTAGGGGCCATACCCATTTCCTAATTCTTAGGTTACCAAGCTATAATAATCAAGGGGAAATATTCACATCAATTAGTGGTAATTGTAACGTCCAACTAATTCAATAATAAACAACAGAACTCCTGTCTGTATAATAATTTATTCGAGGAATGTTTTGCTTGTGTCTATCTCGTCAAACATTTATAAAAGCATCTCATGTATTCTCAGTCCAAAAATATAGATTTCAAGGCATTTAATAAAACAGTTGTAAAGCAGTTATAAAACAGTGCATGTATTCTCAGTCCCAAAAATGTAAAGAGTAAAAGGGAATTAAATGAACTCACAATACGATATTTTGTAGTAAAAATATGCATACGACGACACTGAACAAGTGCAGGATTGGCCTCGGATTTACGAACCTATATCATTTATGTATATATTAACACACATAATTGTAATCGAACAAATTTATATATATATATATATATATATATATATATATATATATATATATATATATATATATATATATAAATTTATTAGTTATATCATTTTAATATTAATAACCTATATGTTTCATATATTCATTTTATATATTTAAAATAAATAAAAATATAAATTTTGTTATGTTATATGTATTAAATATATTTTTGTATATATATATATATATATATATATATATATATATATATATATATATATATATATATATATATATATATATATATATTGTTTGTTTGTTAAAATTATAATAATACTAAAATAATATTAGTATTGATAAAAATAATAATAATGATAATAGAGTTAAAAATGATACTTTTAATATTAATGATAAAAATGATAACTTTAGTAAAAAAATGATACTTTTAATAAAAATGTTAATTTTAATAATAATGAATACTAATAATAATAATTATAAAAATAATTATTTTACTAATAATAATAATGATACTAATATTTATATTAATAACTATAATGTTAATAATACTACTAATAATAATACTAATACTTATGATAATAATAATAGCAATAAAAATAATAATAATAATAATAATAATAATAATAATAATAATAATAATAATAATAATAATAATAATAATAATCTTGATAATCCTATTAATACTAATGATAATAATAATAATAATAATAATAATTTTATTATTTAGTGTTAGTTTAATAATAATAATAATAATAATAATAATAATAATAATAATAACAATAATAATAATAATAATAATAATAATAATAATAATAATAATAATAATATTTATAAAAGAGGACTACCTTCCAAAAAAGCCTAAAAATAAATGCCATAGCTCGGGCTCGAACCCGCGACCTTCCACTAAACCCACAACACCCTTAACCATCCCTCTGCTTCTGCTTTTCTGATTTAATACCCAACTATATCTATATATCTAATATATCTTTCTGTTTTCCTCCATCATAAGCATCATCTATATATCTGTTTTCAATTTCTATGTTTTTTTTCTCGGCCTAATAATCCAATAACGGCCCATTTTGTATAACTCCAATCATTACATCAAAAGTCCAAAATATAAAACACCATGGCCCGTTTAATCAGTTTAGGAAAAGGATTTTTGGCGTTTGGAGTTAACCGACACAAGCAAGTTGCAGCAACCCTAATCATGATCCGTAAAAAAAAAGAATTTCTGTGTGTGGGTTTATGAACACGTCTCCATCATTGACCCCCTCTCCTCTTCCTTTTAATTGTAAAATTAATTATCGATTCATCATCATTGGGTTATCATCGTGGGATATTAGTGGAAGCAGAAAGAATTTCTTCCAATACTTTATTCGATGGTGGGTGTAAAAGGAGAAGCAATTAACGTGTCGATGTCCCCATTCCGACCCTTCTCCCCACTTACTTTAAATTTGTAATCATGACAATATATTATTTCTAATATATATCCATCCCTCATCCTCACTTTAGTCTCATCATCTGGTATTCGTTGAGTTAGGAATAGAAAAATGTAACAAGTGGTGTGAAACGGACGTAGAAACAGAAAAATAATGATGTAGGGTGATGATAAGGTGACGGTTGGTGTTTGTTCAAGGGTGATAGTGTTTTCGTGGTTTCGATTGGACCAGCAAAACAGTCAGGTTACAGAAGCATAAAAGAAGGTGTTCAAGTTGTGTTTCATTCGAATGGAAGATAATATAGTAACTACAAATCAAGATGGTGTTGGGTTGTTGGGTATGTCGATGGTTTGTTGGGTCTTAAAACTTCGATCCACAAAACAGAAAGGTTCGAATAACAGCAACATTTTGGATTCGTAACAGGTAGATAGTTTGCAGGTGTCAGAGATGATGAATGAATGTGGTAGGGTCTACTATAAATAATGGTTTCTAAAATGCAGTTGGTGAGTGAATTCTGCATTATGTCTATATCTTCTTTAGCAACCTTTAGTCTATACAATTCTATTTTCTTAACTAGTGGTACACTATAAAAATAATATTAATGATAGTCATAATCGAGATTACATAGTAGTCTCATCTTTAATGGTGATCGATGGTTTTCTTGGTGTTTGACATGTTAACCGAAAACAGAAAGATAGTATACGAGTAGGAGTAGCACGAAGCAATAACCGAGAAGAAGCTATTAAATGGTGGTTTGTCAAACGAAAGAAAAAAAATAGTTTACCATGGAGCTTGATCGAAATAATAAGGGTGGTTTCGGGTTGAAGATGGGTGATGAGAGGACTATAGATGCTGAAAGAAAGATATAAGTATGCTATATTCTTATGGGTACATATTTCTGTGAATGTGTATGTATATGTAAGTATATATAATGTTATTGATGGTAATCGAATAATCGATTGAAGCAATATCCAATTGTTTTGCAGTGAATGAAGTTGACATCAGTGGAGTAAAGAACAGAGAAAGGAAGATAAAGTTGATCTTGATATCTCATTGAGTTTGTTTTGTATCGATGGTTTGATATCAACATGTAACAAACTTGAGACAGGAACAAAAATTAACTACAGTACGATGGAGATGTGAAACAGATTTGGCTGTATTGTGATTGAATTCGATGCTTAAACAAGATTAGAGATAGGAGATAAAGATTGATAACGATTTTAAACAGATTCGTACTACTTGAAGACTTTGATATTTAACAAATTTAGACAGGAATCATCAACAATAAAGTTGATGTTGAGACTCAACAGATTTTGTATATATCTGTAATATATTATATCTCTGTATTTATATTATATATCTGTATATATATATCTTATAATTAATCTTAACAATTAATAAATGTACTAATAATAGTAATACTCTTAATATTATAAATAATGATAATAAAATTTAAATAAAAAGATAGTTTTAGTAATTATGTTATTAAATGTTAATTTTATTACTAATAATAATCATAGTGATAATTAAGATCATAATGTTACTACTAATTAATGATATTAATAATGACAACAATAACATTAGTAATAATAATAATATAATCCATTAAATGTATTAAATTTCATATCTATTATATAATATATAGTAATATTAATAATACTGATATTAATATGAATTTTAATATTACAAATAATAATAAAAGTAATAATAATAATAATAATAATAATAATAATAATAATAATAATAATAATAATAATAATAATAATATTGTCATAACAACTATATTTTAACTTTCAATTTAATATATTAATATTAAATATTATTGATTATGTAATATTTAATAATTATTATATAATAACCTATTTTGATTATTAAATTCTTATACATTTTAACATATATACATTATGCATATAATAATAATTATTTACAAAAATCATATATGTTTATATATAACTTCATTTTAATAACAACTTAATTATTTTATATATTATTTTACATATTTAATTCAGATGATTAAACTGTATTCTATAATTTTAAATCATTATATATTATTATATTTATATCTATATATACATATACATACATATTTATTTACAAACAATTGTTCGTGAATCGTCGATAACAGTCAAAGGTCAAATGATTTCATAAAATAGTTCAAAAATTTTTAAATTCAACTTAATGGACTTTGCTTATCATGTCGAAACCATATAATGATTAAGTTTAAATATGGTCAAAAATTTCCAGGTCATCAAAAAACCTTAGAGAAACAACCCTCTTGAGCTCCCATAACAAACCAAAATCTTCGAAAAATCCAGCTCGTATCGCCCGAAGTTTCACAAGACAAACTGTCTCGCGCCCGCATCATTAAACCCGAAAAATTCACCCAGAAACTGCATCACCTTTGAAAGCTCTTAACTGAAAATCCAATAATCTTATCATCGCTAAAAAATTAACACATACTCATCTCTGTGTCTTATAGCTACGGTCCAAAATTCAAGGCGATCCAAGGGTTAAAGAACCCACTATGACATTTCCCCTCCAACTGCTCATAAACATCCGGATTTCCCAACACTATAAGCTATATGTTCGGTTTATCCAGAGATGTTAACCAAGTCCACGGTTATTAAATGGTTATATATTTAATTTATTCGTCCCGGTTCTACGGTTAATACAATTATTGTCTTATTAATTCAGTTTTTCTCAGTCTTAATGCTTCTAAATTCTAATAGTCAATTGTCATCGAAACTAAATGACCATACACAAATTTTGAACTTTATTGCTCCACTTGGTGGTTGGTATTTAGCCAGTTTACAATCTTTCATTTGGATTCTCAAGAATGAGATTAAGTAATGATGAGAAAAATGCTAAGAAAATAAAGAATTCGACAAATATTGTTATTGGAGTGAAACAACACGTATACATCGACTGAAAATTCTCATTGCTCTGAGTGGTGCGAATAAAATGAAGATCTATTGTAACGACCCGACTTTTTTGACTTGCCTTTGTGCCTTGTATTTTTTTTGCGAAACTGCTATTTTGTGCGTACTATGCTACTTTATACTCTGGAAACTTGATATACATGTTTTACTTCCAATTATATGTTAAAACGTGCCTTAGAGTACGTAGGATACTTAACTTGTTCACCGGAAGCCTTTATAACCGTTAGTGTTACTTGACGTTTCGAATAAACCTCGGACTGCGCACACGTTTAACTTTTGTCGTAATCGGAATATTATGACTGCGATATATTAATTATTATTTTATAATAATAATTACCTGAGTTTTTGGATGCTTAATTACGCGTAGAAATTTAATTAAGCTTACTAGTTAGTCTTGTTGGACTTTCTACCTTGTTGGACTTAAGCCCACCCTACTCTAGCTAGTGGCCCAATTAATTAGCCCACTTATTAATTACTAGTGACCCATTAATATATAAGATAATTACCCATTTAATTAGAGGGAACATGCTAGCAAAAATGTCAAGTATTATCCATAATGTTACATGTGATCCTAGCATAAGTACCTACTTTAGACAACCATTAACCAAAAAGCAACTTTGTGTCCCCCTCTCCCCCCTACAATACCTACGGCCTCTAGGCTATTCCCACACCCCAATTGCCTATAAATAGCACCCTTAATCCATTCATTTAACACATGCTCTCATTTGAATTTCACACACACTTGCTCTCTTATTTCCTTTCTAGTCTTTCTCACTCTAGAAACTTGTAAGTTTTGCTTTTTCTTCTTCTCCTTCTCCTTTCTATTTCGTGGTCATCATCATCATTAAAGATCAAGCCTTCTAGCTTTGATCTTGATTAGATCTTGTAGATTCAAGCATGAATCCTTCAAGAACATGGAAGATTCAAGCTTTCTAGCTTTGAATCTTCACCAACTTTGTAGGTCTATATTTTTCTTACTTTAATCTTGTTATTTTGTTATAAGGATTCAAACTTGTGTTTGTAATCTTCATGTATCTTAAAGATCCAAGCTTTATGCTTCAAGATCTTCAAAAACAACCAAGATGCAAGCTTTCTAGCTTGAATCTTCATATCTTATTGTAGGATCTAAGTTTTCTAACTTATGATCTTATTATTTTGTTAAAAAGATTCAAACTTGTGTTTGTAATCTTCATGTATCTTAAAGATCCAAGCTTTATGCTTCAAGATCTTCAAGAACAACCAAGATGCAAGCTTTCTAGCTTGAATCTTCATATCTTATTTTTGGATCTAAGTTTTCTAACTTATGATCTTGTTATTTTGTTAAAAAGATTCAAACTTGTATTTGTTATCTTCATGTAACTTAAAGATCCAAGCTTTATGCTTCAAGATCTTCAAGAATAATAAAGGTTCAAGCTTTCTAGCTTTGCAACCTTGTAACTTGTGTGAATAGGATCCAAGCTCTCTAACTTAGGGTTCCATCACCTCATTTGACTTAGATTGTGTTTATACTTGTTTGATTGATGTAAAGTTTGTAGCTTTAATTGTAAATGTGACTTGTAATTGTGTTAAGACTAAGGATATGATGTAACCTTGGTTCATCATCCATCTAAGACTCTTGATTGAGTTGTATCCTTACTTGGTCTTAACATATTGTGTGTTGATGGTGTAATCTTAGTCAAGGTGATGCTAACCCATCAACGAGTTGTACACTTGAAGCTACAAGCATCAAGGATGAGAACCGTGATGAGCATCAAGCATTAAGAACCCCACCGGAGCACTTACCTACTGTTTTTCGTATCTTATCAGACCACCTGGGCTACTGGAAAGTTTATTTTCAGTTAGTTCGTTTCGATTAGATGATTTTCCGTTTAGACCTCGTCTTAATCCGAGTTACGGTTTAGGATCTATGGCCTTCCGAAAGTCAATACTCCTTTGTAACGTTGTGCTGAAAATTCGGACCTACTCGCACTTAGATAGTTGTCACGGTCAAACTAAGACGAGTTAGGTTCTGAAAATTGGTCAGAGGTTAGGGGACTCATATACGGAGCCATAGCCATTGACTATGCGTCTTTTCGATGTACGTAGAGGTCGTAGCAGCTGACCGAAGTCAGCCTATTGTTTCGATCTCTATTCTTGTCAAACTTGCTTAGCTTTTATGATGATGAACGATGATGATGATGACACTTAAACTTATTTTATGCACTATTAGAATTTATAAAGATAACCTACAGACCCAGTAACCCTTGATTTAGGTTTACGACCTTTCGGACCGACTTACTACTTGCGTACTTTCATTACCGACTTTACCGCTTTTATCACTGTGAGTTATAGCATCCCTTTTTACTTTAATTATTTTGGGACTGAGAATACATGCGCTTTTTACGTTTTACATACTAGGCACGAGTACTTAAACTTTATATGTGTGTGGGTTATACAACGGCATAAACATTCCCCTTAGCACGGTAACGTTTAGTCAGTGGTTTTTGAACCGGTGAACGCGAATCTTAGATATGGATCCATAGGGTTTGACATCCCCACTCGGGCTAGTCGCGCTAGCATTTAACGTGTGTTTAATACTTCGTGAACATACGCACTCGCCAAGTGTACTTTCAGGGGGTTATAAAAGTTAAGTCTAGTTACCGGGTGCCCACGGTTATACATATACTTTTCATACTGTTTTGTTACAATGAAATCTCGTGGCCTACCTTACGTTACTGTTACAACTTAAACTATAGCTCACCAACATTCGTGTTGACTTTTAAGCGTGTATTTCTCAGGTGCCTAGAGGTTTCTTGCTTCCGCTGTTAGATTTGCAGTCATGCTGTTATTGAATTGCCGTTAAGGACCTGCTGTATTAGTTATCCGCTGCATTACTAGAGATGTCTCATTCATGGAACTTTTCTTTTGCATTCGTAGTTTATGTTAATTTCAAACAATGGCTTTGTAACGACCTTAGGGTCAAATACTTATGTTTATGCTCCTATTCGTAGGATGCACGTTATCTTTTGTAAAACACTATCTTTTATGAATGCAAACTGGTTTTCAAATAGCATATAGTGTTTGAACGTGTGAAGATCCTGTTGATGACGAATCGTACACGATGGTTTTGTACGGGGCGTCACATTTGGTATCAGAGCATTGGTTGTAGGGAATTAGGTTGCATTAGTGAGTCTAGACCAGTCGAGTAGGATTCGCTAATAGGACTAATCTACAACTTGCTCGTTTACTTGTTACTGCTTACTACTGCTGCATGTTACTGCTTACTTATACTGCCATATGATTTGCTGCATGCTACTGCTTACTCTTACTGCTATGTGAACTCGCTGTATGCTATTGCTTATCCTCGCTACTGCATACTACTATCTGCTTTCGATTGCATGTTACTTCTGTTTAGTATTGTTAATATTGCCATGCTATATACTATTGTTGACGATCTAGGCTGCTGTAGTACTAAGCCTGATTACATGCTTGCTACCCGCCTGCTTTTCGCTGTACCGACTTGGAGAATTTATCCTTCATAGTTCAGATGTTTTTCTGAACCCTTTCCCACTCGACTAACCCTAAGGACTAGTAATGTAATCCACCTGTTACTACTGTTCCACCGTTCCAGAGATCGAAACATTACTTCACGCAATCTAGGAGGAGTACCCCTCAGATTACACGCCCACTAAAGTTGATCCTCGGAGGAGGAGATATGTGAGGACTTGTCAGAGTAACCGTACCCCCGAGCTCACTCTAATTAACCACGTACAACGTATGAACATTCGAAGGTTGTTCAGTTCCCACAAGATGGCTCGTATCTCGTATGCTTTCATGACCGTCACTTATCTCTTTCGTTCTTCACCACTATTCGACAATCTAACAACACTTCTGGATTTAGGACCCTAACACTCTTAGGCATTGGGGAAGTCTGGAGGACATCTCCTTTTACAAGGTCAGAGTGCCTTCTACTGATGCTCAGCCATACCCAAAGACTTGGGAGCTGCCTCAAAACATATCGTATTACTACTTGCTACATATACAACTCAACGCGAGACCCAAATTGAATTTCTAGAAAAGAACCTAACGACGTTACCTGAACCCGAACATTTTGAAGAAATTTCAGGACATTTAGGCATTGGTGCATGACCTATGGAACCTATGCACCCACACCGAGAAACCGTGAGATTAATTATGTAGATTAGGTTTTGAGATAGCAGAGATAAAGCACCGTTAGATGAAATTGAGTAGAACATGAAGTGATCACGTTACATTGACCATATGGAGTAATATTGGAATGAACGTACGATTTAGTACAATATAATGATGCCAGGCCAGCGTGATTATATTGAAGTAAATCATGCAGAAGTCCTAATGCTACTATATAAGGAATATGAAGTGATTCAAAGGAAATTTTGGTAGGAATCACTTGAGCATACGCATTCTGGTCTGTTAGAGGTAGGGAAAGAATAACCACGTAGCCCAGATACTGTACAAGGAGGGCCTTGATTGCAGAATTGATAACCTGAAAATTTGTTTTAAATATAGACACCCTGGACACTTAAGGAAAAAGTTCTCGAATAGGAAAAACTTTGGACTTACTTACTGTAGAGCAATCATTATCTCAGCTATGGAGACTCGCATGGATCCTGATTTTAGTTAGGGTACATTTCGTCACGACGTTTTATTGTCTCGGAGTTTTTTAATACTAGAGCGATAGAAACCTTATATCTAAGAACCTTAGTGTTATGACTAATAAGCCATTAACAACCATGAGAGTTAAGTATTCTATAGGACAAGCTAATGGTAAGCTGGCAGAGATAGAGGAATGATTTAAGGTAGTACCTTAAAATTAATAGGTGGGTCATTTGGAGATGACCTCATGTCAACAAAACTTGGAAGTTTAAAGTAGTAGTGGAAAGGATTAGTTACCTACGCACAAGTGGATGTTATTTGGGGAGAATGATAGAATTTTTCACGGTAGTATAATAAGATTTGGTTGGAATGAACCTTAAGATTAACCTAATACTCATCAAGTTAGGAAGTTTTGATGAAATAGTTTGAATGGACTGGCTTTCAAGGATGAAAGCGGAAGTTATTTATAGTGAGAAGGTCATTCGTGTACCTCGCGAGAATGGTGAGCCGTTAATAGTTTACGGGGAGAGAAGTAGCCTGAAGCTGAACCTTATTAGTTGCATGACAACAACCCGAAATCTCACAATGAAAATGGGAAGGAATAACAATGGATTTTATCATAAAGCTACTGAAAACGGTAGGCGGTTAGGACACTATCTGGGTTATCATTGACCATCTCACCAAATCTGCTCACTTTCTAGTCATGAAAGAAACCGATACAATGGATAAACTTACACGACGATACATAAAGGAAATTGTATCCCGTCACTTCGGCGATTCAAATTCTATCTTAAGGACTAGCCAAGAAATCTTATTTGATACTCATTCTTACGCGACTCTGAATCCTAACTTATTTCGAGAGATTTTCTTATTTGATGATAATCACACCATCATCCTTCTTACTTCGATATTAGTCATACCAGTTCAAAATTTTCTAAAATCAATGGGTGGTAAATTCTCCTCCTCATACTCTCTCATCTGTATCTCACTTATAAGCAACAACTTCACACTTAAGCATTTTTGGTTAAAGGACTTATGCCCTACTAATAGTCATCAACCACATTTAAATTTAATAGTTTTTATTACCCCAAATATCACCCGAAATTTTTCAAAAATCTTTTACTCAATCCTCATCAATCTTTTTCCAACTTGTAACCTCCAAAATATGAAAATTTTGTTTGCCAAAAAAAAAAAAAAATTCACACACTATTTTACGGTACGATCCTCTCAAAGTTTTATAAAAGTAAATTTATTTTATTTGCCATTTGAAATGTCCCGTTCTTATTGATTAAAAACGTTCCATATTAATTGATTTCGTTGCGAGGTTTTGACCTCTATATGAGACGTTTTTCAAAGACTGCATTCATTTTTAAAACAAACCATAACCTTTATTTCATAAATAAAGGTTTAAAAAGCTTTACGTAGATTATCAAATAATGATAATCTAAAATATCCTGTTTACACACGACCATTACATAATGGTTTACAATACAAATATGTTACATCGAAATCAGTTTCTTGAATGCAGTTTTTACACAATATCATACAAACATGGACTCCAAATCTTGTCCTTATTTTAGTATGCAACAGCGGAAGCTCTTAGTATTCACCTGAGAATAAACATGCTTTAAACGTCAACAAAAATGTTGGTGAGTTATAGGTTTAACCTATATGTATCAAATCGTAACAATAGACCACAAGATTTCATATTTCAATACACATCCCATACATAGAGATAAAAATCATTCATATGGTGAACACCTGGTAACCGACATTAACAAGATGCATATATATAAGAATATCCCCATCATTCCGGGACACCCTTCGGATATGATATAAATTTCGAAGTACTAAAGCATCCAGTACTTTGGATGGGGTTTGTTAGGCCCAATAGATCTATCTTTAGGATTCGCATCAATTAGGGTGTCTGTTCCCTAATTCTTAGATTACCAGACTTAATAAAAAGGGGCATATTCGATTTCGATAATTCAACCATAGAATGTAGTTTCACGTACTTGTGTCTATTTTGTAAATCATTTATAAAACCTGCATGTATTCTCATCCCAAAAATATTAGATTTTAAAAGTGGGACTATAACTCACTTTCACAGATTTTTACTTCGTCGGGAAGTAAGACTTGGCCACTGGTTGATTCACGAACCTATAACAATATATACATATGTATCAAAGTATGTTTAAAATATATTTACAACACTTTTAATATATTTTGATGTTTTAATTTTATTAAGTCAGCTGTCCTCGTTAGTAACCTACAACTAGTTGTCCACAGTTAGATGTACAGAAATAAATCGATAAATATTATCTTGAATCAATCCACGACCCAGTGTATACGTATCTCAGTATTGATCACAACTCAAACTATATATATTTTGGAATCAACCTCAACCCTGTATAGCTAACTCCAACATTCACATATAGAGTGTCTATGGTTGTTCCGAAATATATATAGATGTGTCGACATGATAGGTCGAAACATTGTATACATGTCTATGGTATCTCAAGATTACATAATATACAATACAAGTTGATTAAGTTATGGTTGGAATAGATTTGTTACCAATTTTCACGTAGCTAAAATGAGAAAAATTATCCAATCTTGTTTTACCCATAACTTCTTCTTTTTAAATCCGTTTTGAGTGAATCAAATTGCTATGGTTTCATATTGAACTATATTTTATGAATCTAAACAGAAAAAGTATAGGTTTATGGTCGGAAAAATAAGTTACAAGTCGTTTTTGTAAAGGTGGTCATTTCAGTCGAAAGAACGACGTCTAGATGACCATTTTAGAAAACATACTTCCACTTTGAGTTTAACCATAATTTTTGGATATAGTTTCATGTTCATAATAAAAATTATTTTCTCAGAATAACAACTTTTAAATCAAAGTTAATCATAGTTTTTAATTAACTAACCCAAAACAGCCCGCGGTGTTACTACGACGGCGTAAATCCGGTTTTACGGTGTTTTTCGTGTTTCCAGGTTTTAAATCATTAAGTTAGCATATCATATAGATATAGAACATGTGTGTAGTTAATTTTAAAAGTCAAGTTAGAAGGATTAACTTTTGTTTGCGAACAAGTTTAGAATTAACTAAACTATGTTCTAGTGATTACGAGTTTAAACCTTCGAATAAGATAGTTTTATATATATGAATCGAATGATGTTATGAACATCATTACTACCTCAAGTTTAGTAGGTAAACCTACTGGAAGTGACAAGAAATGATCTAGCTTCAAAGGATCTTGGATGGCTTGAAAGTTCTTGAAGTAGGATCATGACACAAAAACAAGTTCAAGTAAGATTTTTACTCGAATTAAGATAGTTTATAGTTATAGAAATTGAATCAAAGTTTGAATATGAATATTACCTTGAATAAGAAAGATAACCTACTGTATATAACAAAGGTTTCTTGATCTTAGATGATTACTTGGAATGGATTAGAAAGCTTGGAAGTAAATTAGTAAACTTGAAGGGATTTTTGAAGTGTTCTTGAAGTGTTCTTCCTATGATGATTATAGCTTGATTCTTGAAGTGATTTTTGATGAAGATGATGATTAACTACTGGAAAAATACGTTCATAATAGTGTGTGTGTGTTGAGAGAGAATTAGAAAGAGAATTGGAAGTGAAATGGAGTGAATGATGAGTGGTAATTGGTGAGTGGTGAGTGGGGTTAAAAGGAATTCTAGTTAGTTGACTAGCTCATGGTAGAAGTTAAAATTGATTAGTCATACATGACATAATCAAGAGTGGAATCCCATGCTAGTTCCTATTGGTATATACCCATAGTAAGTACGTTTTGAAGCTGTGTATAATACGGGTAAGAATACGACTAGAATTCTTGATGAAAGAAAAGAATGGGAAAGTAACTGTAACCATTTTCGTTAAGTATGAGTGTTTTGATATATGTCTTGAAGTCTTCCAAAAGTATTTTAATACATCTAAATACACTACATGTATATACATTTTAACTGAGTCGTTAAGTCATCGTTAGTCGTTACATGTAAGTGTTGTTTTGAAACCTTTAAGTTAACGATCTCAATTAATGTTGTTAACCCATTGTTTATTATATCTAATGAGATGTTAAATTATTATATTATCATGATATTATGATATATTAATATATCTTAATATGATATATATACATTTAAATGTCGTTACAACGATAATCGTTACATATATGTCTCGTTTCGAAAACCTTAAGTTAGTAGTCTTGTTTATATGTATATAACTCATTATTAATATACTTATGGAGATACTTACTTATCATAATCTCATGTTAACCATATGTATATCCATATATATATCGTCATGTCATTTTTACAAGTTTTAACGTTCGTGAATCGCCGGTCAACTTGGGTGGTCAATTGTCTATATGAAACATATTTCAATTAATCAAGTCTTAACAAGTTTGATTGCTTAACATGTTGGAAACATTTAATCATGTAAATATCAATCTCAATTAATATATATAAACATGGAAAAGTTCGGGTCACTACACCATTCGTGCAAATTTTTGAAATCGTATATTTTATATAAAATAAAGTAAATGATTACTTATTTTGACAAATACATATGAAATTTTACTTTCACATTTACAAATCAAATCTTTTATTCAAAAGATATTTCACTTTGAATGGTACATGTTGTACATAACTCTAGTTTACTAAGAACTTCGTTTCTTTTCTTACATTGTCACCTAAAACGGTTTCTATAAAGCTTTCGTTGCTTATTATATAAAATTTTTCGTTGCTTATTCGTATCCAAGTCATCATAAAGACTTTACAACTGTCGAAATTGAGAGATTCATGTGTGTGTGTATGTGATGAAGGCACTTACTACCACGTCCTGCAGAGCCTTCGGGCATCCTCTAACACTTAAACCATTCAAAATTACTGCGTTACCCTAAGGATCTTATTTTCAACGTCTGTTGGAACGATGCTCTTTCTTACATAACTCGAAGTTCTGACTTATTCCAAGAGATTCTCATCTAGCGATATTAACACTATCAGTATTCCGACTTTAATGTTAGTCATAACCTGTTTGGCATCTTGCAAAGTCAAGAAGCGATTAACTTTTCAGCCTCATACTCTATCCTTCATACCTCACTTTTTAGCAATGGCTCCGCACGTGAACATTTTTGGGCCAAAGACTTAAGTCCCTGATAATTATCAAAACTACATTTAATTCATTAGTTTTCATTACCTAGTAACATGACAACCGATGATTCAAAGATTTTTCACTCGACCTTTTTCAACTCGTAACCTCTAAAATACGAAAAACTATGTTTATCAAAAATTTTACACGTTGTTTATTGTAAGGTCCTCACGAGATTTATGGACAAACGAAAGTAATAAAATTTTTCTGTCACTTATGCGATTTATAAAATCATATATGTACATATATAATGAAGTTAATAAGTTTACCCTTACCTATTTTTGTTAGTGCATACTAAGTTATACCTTCACATTATTTAAAAACCACTCCTTTATTGAGTTGTTTTAAGTCAAATAGTTTTGTGCAAAATGGTACACGTCGTACATACTTCTAAATTTACTAGGAACTTCGTTCCGTTTATGTTGTCACATCAAACGTTTAAAGGTTTTTCAAAACTTTCTTGGTTGATTTTATTAAAGGTTTTCGTATTAGACTACACCATGTATGGATCACACTTTTTCTCGCCCTCCGTTAGGGATGAAGCTTACTATTAAGATCTTTGTTAAAAACTCTTGAGCCACTTTGGATGAAAGATTTATAAAATTTGTTAAGAAGTCTTTGCGCTCATGAAATGTTCCTTTTAAGGTTAGATATGGCAAAAATGCGGGCCGATGAATCAGTTCTCCGAGAAACACTCAGTGATCACCCTATCGTAGGAAAGGCACTAGGCGGGTTTCTACTCTCAATATTTCCCGGCTAATCACAACACTCTCGTAAACATCATCTCTATGAATTAGTATGTTGAGGTACAAGAATCATTTTTGAAATTCTTTTCACTCGAAGAAAACCATTCTTTATGACCTAGGGTTCACATATCTTCTTGATGTCGTGCTAGGTGTATATAAAATACTATTAATTTTAGCAGAAAAATACTATTAAATACGATACAATTTTACACAAGATATTTATTTATTTAGAGAATGGATATACTTAAACCTTGCTACAACACTTATAGGCAGTGTACCTAATCGTACAGTAGTGTAGTTTTTAGTAAGTCCGGTTCGTTCCACAGGGAAAATCTTTAAACAAAGCTTAACGCTATATTAGTTTACTTTTATAAAAATACAAATATATATACAAGTAATATTATTATTATAAAGGGGGGTTTTACCGTTTAATGACCGGTTTGTCGATTTTAAAACTTTAGTCGCAGTTAAAACCAAATGTAAAATATTAAAAATAAATACAAGACTTAAATTAAAGCGTAAAGTAAATAACGATAATGAAATTGCGAATAATAAAAGTGCGATAAAATAAACTTGCGATAATTAAAAAGTACGATAATTAAAAGTGCAATTAAATACAATAACAATAAAAATGCGATAATTAGAAGTGCAATTAAATATAAAATAAAGGAAATTAAATATGAAATAAAAGAATTATGCTTATTTAAACTTCCGTAATCATGATGTTTGACGTGTTGATTTTAGTTTTATGCCCATGGGTTAATTGTCCTTTGTCCTGGATTATTTAATATGTCCGTCTGGTTTTTGTCCATAACAGTCCATCAGTCATAAATATAAAGTGCGAGTGTCCTCGTCAAATTATCCTTATACCCGAAGTTAAATATTCCAACTAATTGGGGACTTAAACTATAACAAGATTTTAATACTTTATTTAATAATTACACCAGGATGTCGACTGAGTGTAATCCAAGGTTTTAATATTTTGTTATCAATTATACCAAGTGTCCTTGTACATAATTTCACCCCTGTTTTAATTATTCTAGTGGCTATTAATCCATTCCCGTGTCCGGTTAAATGAACGATTATTCGTACATATAAATACCCCGCCCATCGTGTCCGATCGAGTGTATATGGTAATTTATAGGGACGCCCAATTGTAAATATTTATATTAACATTAACAAACTATCATTTAGTTAAACAAATATAAAGTCCATTAATAGCCCATAGTCTAATTTCCACAAGTGTCGTTCCTTTGTCCAAACCCCAATTATGGTACAAAGCCCAATTACCCAATTTTAATAATTAGCCCAACATCATGATTACTTCGGATTAAATAAGCATAATAATAACTTAGCTACGAGACATTAAATTAAAAAGGTTGAACATAACTTACAATGATTAAAAATAGCGTAGCGTTACACGGACATAATTTCGACTTACACCCTTACAACATTCGGTAACATACCCTTATTATTAGAATTAAAATTAAAATTAAAATTAAAATATAAATATAAATATTTACGTATTATGAGAGAAGAAGAAAAAGGATGATAAAAATGATCAGAATTTGGTTGGCTTTATAGGGAATTGAGTTCAGGGGTACTCCGAGACTCGCGGCCCTTTTTGCCTTCAAACTCCGCGAGTCGCGGAGTTTGTAAATACAGCTCACTCCTTTTGGAGTCTTTCTTGCCGACAGATTTTTATAATTTATATAATATATAAATAATTATAAGAATTATTTAAATATTATATTATATTTATGTGCATAGTTGACTTGTAATTTTTAGTCCGTTGCGTCGAGCGTTGAGAGTTGACTCTGGTCCCGGTTCCGAATTTTCGAACGTCCTTGCGTACAATTTAATATCTTGTACTTTGCGTTTTGAATCTTGTACTCTTGTAATTTCGAGACGTTTCTTATCAATAATTGGAACCTCTTTGATTGTCTTTTGTACTTTTGAGCTTTTTGGTCATTTGCTTCTTCAATTCTTCGAATCTGTCTTTTGTCTTCACCTTTTATTATTTAAACGAATATCACTTGTAAATAGAACAATTGCAACTAAAAGCTTGTCTTTCGTGAGGAATAATGCTATGAAATATATGTTCGTTTTTAGCATTATCAAATATTCCCACACTTGAGCGTTGCTTGTCCTCAAGCAATATCGTCTTGAAATACTAGAATCACTTCTTTATTCTTCACACTTTGTACATCAGTGATTTCTATACGGTGGTATAAACAATGGTAGTAACGATATGGTTTACAGTCCCACATGACTATACAAATTTAGATCCATTAAGGAAATTGGATCTTTATGAAAACATTTGATCTTTTGAAAATTAAATATAGTTTTTACCCTAGATAAGTTTTCCGGAATAACCTTTCACCGGTGTTTGCAAAATATTTTTGTGGGTTTGGTGGGTTTCAGATTTGAAAATTTTAGCTCAAAACTTATGGTTTTGTGTCACCCA
The DNA here is from genome assembly GCF_046630445.1 of Rutidosis leptorrhynchoides. NCBI lineage: Eukaryota > Viridiplantae > Streptophyta > Magnoliopsida > Asterales > Asteraceae > Rutidosis > Rutidosis leptorrhynchoides. The sequence goes on from NC_092340.1 coordinate 42,642,565, forward strand.
CTTGCTAACCTTGTATTTGGAAAGCAACACGTCCAGTTTAATTGTCTCGTATATTACCTTTCGGTAAACTACCGTCCGGTTGTAAAGGAAAGCGTTGAACAAGCAACTGTTAAGGCAATGTCCCCTGACATGCTTTTAATTATGGTCTATAACGTGTCGGACGCAATTACTATCCTTGGTAGGAGCAATAGTAAAGCTCACCCTTATGATTTTTTGGTCTGGCACAAGGTCCTGTCTTTGACCACTATGCAACCACCGTTCTTACGGTTGACACCCGATTTAGTTCAGGTGACCTAATGAATTCCAGGTGAATTCCTAGGATTTTACGTTCAATGGTAATGAACGCATTGAAAATAGGGTTTTCAGAAAACAAATCGGTTTGTAATTTTGATCAAAATATTTTCTCGTTCAAGCTCGAGTTTAGATATCATTGAATTTCATGAGTTTGTAATTCTCAATCTTTAAGGTCAATCTCAAGGATTGAGTAATATCAGGCTTAAAAGCTGATTTTTGATCTTTTAAGGAGATTATCCTTTCTGAGGATCTGATTCATTAGTCTTATCCAGCTAATTTGCATGGTGCCCCCCATTGTACGAGATAAATCCTTCTCATGATTAAGATAAATCTGACCACTTGGCGACCCTGTTTAATGATGAGGTCCGTGGATTTCCTGCTGATTTTAGTGATGACTTTTCTAGATTTTTGGTCAACCTACAGCTGGTCTGGACGACAACTTCTTGACCTAAATCAAGAAGCGCGTTTCTTTTTCGGAAGACTTTACTTCCTTTTAATGATGGAATTGATTCATCGTGTAGATCCATCTTTCTTACAGTAAATCAGGTAAAACTTTTTAGTTTAGTCCAAAGCAAAAGTATTTTCAGTTATTTGTACAAAAATATGTGATATATGTTTTGAATAACTTGGAGAATTTTCCCACACTTAGCTTTTATTTTCCTTTTTATCGTCCTCTATTCCATTTTAAATGAATTTTAACATTTTGGTTTGTTTCTCAATTTATGTCCTTTCTGAGGTAACAATAATTTCGGTGTTAAAACCTAGTTTTATCGTTCATAAATATGTATAAACATGATTTTGAGTTCATTTAATTGAAAATTTTGAAAAATTTTACTAGAATTGGGTAGTCAGTATATAAGACTAGGGCTGTTCTTTATTATCATAGAGCACTAGATTCTAATACAACTACTGCTTTACTAGTATTTTTAATGGTAACCAAGTGCTTATGATAAAAATTTTAAAATCCGAAAGAATTTAACCCCTTCCCACACTTAAGATCTTGCAATGCCCTCATTTGCAAGAAATCAGTAACAATTTAAATTATTGAGGGTGATTTGTGTGAAAATGATTAAATTTTTACCAAAGTTTCCAAATATATTGGCGTTTGTTTGTTGAATGATAAATGGTGCACATCATTTGTTCATTCCGTCTTGTTGTTATTTCACATATATTTTGCATCTTGTCGTCAAAATTAGTTGCTTTTGCTGAACTTAATGCCAGTCTTTGAAAATGCGTTATTTTACCCTGTTGTGTACATAAGATAAACTGCAAACATATATACATATTTTTGAAGTTTGGTATATTACCCCACATTCAAAAATTATTAACATCTAAGAATAAAAGTTAGAAAATTATAAAAACTATTACAATATTAACATAAGTATTAAACGTATCAACATTACAAATTACAAAATAAATAAAACTAAGTAGACTAGGGATGATACTGATACCAATAGGGGTTCCAAGCATAACCATAGGTGCTATAAAATGCTTCGGCAGGGTTATACGTAGGATATGGTGGTTGCATCTCTATAGACCAGGGAGGGAATATGAGTTTTGGAGTAGGAATATAGTTTCTACCTATATGTTGGCAATGACCTATGATTTGGTTTTGATGAACTTGCCAATCTTCAAATGCTCTCTGTCTAGCATTTTCGTATTCCTGTGAAGCTATAAACCTTTGCATTTCTTGCATTTCATTTCCCCCTCCTACATTACCTTGCTGTTGGTTTCTCTCAACCTGTGGATGTCTACCATGGTATTGTACTGCGGCGTTATTTCGCCTCTTCAAAACTTTCGCACCATGGTATACATTTAAACCTATTGTATCGTGGGGTTCTGGTTCTTCGACTAATAATCCCCCCCGACTTATATCCACACCGAGATATTCAGCAATCAAAGTAATAAAAATACCACCTCCTATTATGCTATGCGGTCTCATCTCCCTAACCATAGCTGATAAATAATAACCCACACAATAAGGTATACTTATAGTGCTTTGTGGGTCTCGAATACACATATGGTAAAACAAATCCTGTTCATTTACCTTTTCCTTGTTCTTACCTCTTTGTGTAATCGAATTAGCTAAAAACCTATGAATCACTCTTAATTCAGCTCTATCTATATCCAAATAAGAGTAATTTCCCCCTTTGAATCGGTGATGGCTTGTCATTTGACTCCATACACCATGTGTATCAAAATTTTCATCTATCTTTCTACCATTTAGTATCAACCCTCTACAATCGGCAGATGCTAACTCCTCAGGCGTATATATACGTAAAGCCTGAGCTATGTCTAGTAAAGACATGTGGCGCATCGAACCTCCTAACAAAAATCTAATAAAAGATCGATCGGTTAAACTAGCTACCCGATCATTTAATTCTATACTACACAACAATTCTTCACACCATACTTTATATACAGGTCTACGCATGGTGAATAAACGTACCCAGTCGTTAAAAGTAGAATTACCATACCTCTGTGCAAGTAATTCTCTAATTGGCCCGGCCAATTCTAAAGCTTCTAATGGTCCCCATTCTATGACCCTAGGTACCTCAACAACTTTAGAATGGAGAGTATGCAAACTCCTTTGATACTTTAGATAATCTATCCAAAGTCTGTCAAATCTCAGGTTCGGATGCAAATCTTCCAAGTGCATATCAGAAAATGTCATGACTGGATGAGGTATATCTTGCTTGTAGTAGTTATCCACCTCCTGTTGTTTCGCATTCTCAGCAGGAGCATTGCGAGCTTGGGATGAAGATTCACCCCTTTCAGTCTGCAAAACACATCAAACACAATTTTTGTGCATCCAAATATGCATTAGTGTCAGCAAAATCATCAATCAAAATAATTACAATGACATGATCAATTTATATCAAACTTAAGCTCATTTTCATATTTTCATCAAATCTACACTTTTTCAAATTAGCATATACGAAAATGTTCTCCAAGTTTATAAGCATTCAACTCAAATAACATGTCAAAATAATCATTACTAGCAATCAAACAAGTTTCCTATGGCATTATCTCTCAAAAATCAAGTTCATGAATTTTTAGACTTGAAAAAGTCCACTTTAATTCTCAAAATCATGTTTAGGATTAAAGTTTGGATCATTTAACTACCTAAACATGTTACACTACTTAATTTAGCAACAATTCATGACAAAAGTCGGCCATAACCTGTTTATATCAAAAAGCTCCAAATTTGCTCAAGAACACAAACCCTAGATTACTCAAAATTTGAAGTTTAAGGCTTCTAATCATGTTAAATAGCATCAATCTAGGTTATACAAGCATAATACATAAACAATTTAAGAATAATTACACTAAAAAGCATCAAAATCAAATTGGGGAAAAAATTGCTCAAGAACACTAATTTTCAGATTAAATGGTGTTTAGGTGTAGAAATTTACCGTTTTTCTTGAGTAATTCATTGATAGCATCCTTCTCAACATGATTTTAGTAAAAGATTTGATGATTAACGGTTAAAAATTGTGATTTTGGGGGTGTTTTTGCGTGTTTTTTCGGAGTATTTTCGCAGTGTTTTTTTTTCTGTGTTGGGACTGATCAGTTCGATCAGTATATATTTTTTTTCTGGATTTTTCATCCTCCGCGAGTCGCGGTGGATTTCCCTTTCAAACTCCGCGACTCGCGGAGTTTGAATTTTTTTTTTTTTTTATGTTATATATCTTATACTAATTAAAACAATTAATTAATTAATTTTAAAATTTTGTTTCCCTTGTTATTTAGGACGAGGTCGTTTCGGATCGATGTCCTAGTCCGTCCCTCGACAAAATTTTAAAATTTGTCTTTTTGTAGCGATTTTTTAAAAGCTAAGATTTTTGGGTTTTTTTAATGTTTTTGGCATACTTTAATTCAATAAGATTAAAAATAATGATAATAAAAGTTCTCGTCCCTCCCTTGGGTAAAGCAATTTCGGTTTAAAGACCTAGTCTTCAACTTACGACGAATTTTAAAAATCATATTTTTAACTTAATGAGATAAAGTAAATTTTTGTTTTTAAATTCACAGAATTTAAATATAAAATTCAAAATTAATATTAAAAATTCACACCAAACTTAAAATTTGAAATGCATAAAATTAAAAATTCATATTTTAAAAATTAAAAATTCACACCAAACTTAATTTAAAAATTCATATTATAAATTCACACCACACTTATATTAATTTTTTAAATATTTACAATTTTAAATATATTGTTTTTACAAAGTTTACAATATTAATTTAAGATTTATATATTAATTTTAAAAACATGGTAAAAAAAAATAAAAAACCTTTTTGACTTTTTATCCCACTTTAATCAATCAAATATTATCAAAAATATGCGCCCCTCTTTTCGGTAAAGTAATTTCGGTTCCAAGACCTAATTTAACTCATGACGAATTTTTGAAATATTTTGGGTTGATTGATTAAAGATATTTATACCTTAAGAATAAACGTTGAATTTCGCAGTGATGTAATAAATTTTTGAATGATATCAATAATTTCGGTCGCCAAACCTAATTTTATTCAATACCAATTTAATACTTTATAGCGAACAAATTAGCGTTTATTATCAAAAGGTTAAAAATAAAAATAAAATAAAATAAAAACTGTACAAACATACCTGTGAAATAGATTTCTTAGTTATATGATCTATCCCATTCATAAGATAGTCGGTTTAATTGGTTTTCCATGGCTACATAGGCGTAACCTCGAGCATTCAGTGTCTTTTCTTCTAAACATATGAACGGTCCGTCTCTGCATAAAGTAACAAATTCGGTATTTGAATAGGTTTGATTATTTTAACATTTACCTCCATGTGACCATTTTCCGCATTTGTGACATCTTTCTAGGTGTCGTGCTCTTCTTTTCGCTGCGGATTTTGATTTTCCTTTACCAAATTGTAACTTATTATCTTCGCTTCTGGATTCTTTTCTAACTCCGTCCATTCTTTCTCTGATTACTGATACTATTTCACTCGGTAGTGTGTCATTATTACGTTTAGTGATCAAAGCGTGTAGCATTAGACCATGGTTTAGTTCACAGGCAGTCTTCATTTCCTAAAAAAAATAAAAATTCAGAATGGGGGGAGAAGACTAGTTCTTTAGGGTCTGCTAGGGAAAGACCATTCAAGTTCCATTTTCGAGAACTACACGAAAACAGACAATCTAACTCTAACAGAAATACATATTATCCTTTAAAGACTTGATTCTCCCCACACTTAGTTAGCTGTGGTGTCGAAATTGTGATTAACTTCGTTGTCGACTTCCATCGGACTATCTATGTAGTGTTTAACTCTGTGACCATTAAATTTAAATTCAATCCCATTTGAATTTATTAATTCTACCGTTCCGTATGGGAAAACTCTTTTGACTATGAATGGTCCAGACCATCTTGATTTCAATTTTCCAGGAAATAGCTTGAATCGTGAATTGAAAAGAAGAACTCTGTCTCCTTCCTTAAATTCTTTTGAACTTCTGATTCTTTTATCATGCCATTTCTTCGTTCTTTCTTTATAGATTAACGAATTTTCGTATGCTTCATGTCTTAATTCTTCTAATTCGTTTAGTTGACTTAATCGTAGACGTCCGGCTTCATGTAAATCAAGATTACATGTCTTCAAAGCCCAAAATGCTTTGTGTTCAATTTCTACTGGAAGATGACATGCTTTTCCATAAACAAGTTTAAAAGGTGTGGTTCCAATTGGAGTTTTGTAGGCTGTTCTAAAAGCCCAGAGTGCATCCTCTAATTTAATGGACCATTCCTTCGGATTTGATCCTACGATTTTCTCTAGAATACGTTTTAAAGCTCGGTTGGTATTTTCAACTTGTCCACTTGTTTGTGGATGATATGCGGTGGAGATTTTATGAGTTACTCCATATCTTTTAAGAACTTTCTCAAGTTGATTATTACAAAAATGAGTACCCCGATCACTTATTAAAGCTTTCGGTGTTCCAAACCTTGCAAAAAGACGTTTTAAAAAGTTGACTACAACTCGTGCATCGTTAGTTGGGAGAGCTTGTGCTTCCGCCCATTTAGATACATAATCAATGGCTACGAGTATATATAGATTATTATGAGATTTTGGAAATGGACCCATAAAGTCAATACCCCAAATGTCAAATACTTCACATACTTGGATGACATTTTGTGGCATTTCATCACGTTGACTTATTTTTCCGGCCCTTTGACAAGCATCACAGGATTTGCAAAGAAGGTGTGCGTCTTTGTAAATTGTAGGCCAATAGAATCCAGCATCATAAACTTTTCTTGCTGTTACTTGAGGCCCATAATGCCCTCCTGTTGGTCCTGTGTGACAATGGTTTAAAATTTTACTAGCTTCATTTCCAAATATACATCGGCGTATTATTCCATCTAGACAACTTTTAAACAGATGTGGATCTTCCCAAAAATAGTGTTTTATATCACTGAAGAATTTCTTTCGTTTTTGGTACGATAATCCTTTTTCAAGGAATCCACAAACTAAGTAGTTTGCATAGACTGCAAACCATGGAATTTCTTTATGATCTATCTTCAATAGATATTCATCAGGAAAGTTGTCTTGTATGGCCGATTCATTTAGAACTTCTAACTCAGGATTTTCAAGACGAGAAAGATGATCAGCGGCGAGATTTTCTGCTCCTCTTTTATCTCGGATTTCAATATCAAACTCTTGTAAGAGTAAGATCCAACGAATTAATCTTGGTTTAGCATCTTGTTTCGAAAATAGGTATCTAAGAGCAGAATGGTCGGTATAGACCACCGTTTTTGCTAGAACGAGATATGATCGAAATTTGTCAAAAGCAAAGACAATAGCAAGGAGTTCTTTTTCAGTAGTTGTATAGTTCGTTTGTGCTCCTTGTAACGTCTTACTAGCATAATATATAGGTTGAAATCGTTTTTCAATCCTTTGTCCTAAAATGGCTCCCATTGCAAAATCACTTGCATCGCACATTAGTTCAAATGGTAGATTCCAATTTGGTGTTATCATGATCGGCGCATTAGTGAGTTTCTCTTTAAGAATATTAAAAGATTTGATACACTCATCTGAAAAGATGAATGGAGCATCCTTTTCTAGGAGTTTATTCATAGGAGTGACAATTTTAGAAAAATCTTTTATGAAACGTCAGTAAAAACCGGCATGCCCTAGAAAACTCCTAACTCCTCTAACATTGGTGGGATGTGAAAGTTTAGCAATTACATCTACTTTAGCTTTATCCACTTCAATTCCTTCTTTTGAAATTTTAAGACCAAGAACGATGCCTTCTTTAACCATGAAATGACATTTCTCCCAATTAAGTACTAGATTTGATTGTTCGCATCTAATAAGCATTCGTTCCAGATTAGCTAGACATGATTCAAATGTATCACCGAAGACTGAAAAGTCATCCATGAAAACTTCCATGCATTCTTCTATCATGTCATGAAAAATCGCCATCATACACCTTTGAAAGGTTGCAGGGGCGTTGCAAAGTCCAAATGGCATGCGTTTGTAAGCAAAAGTACCATAAGGGTACGTGAATGTGGTTTTCTCTTGATCTTCGGGTGCTATTGGAATTTGAAAATATCCAGAAAATCCATCTAAAAAACAATAGTAACTATTTCCGGCTAATCTTTCCAACATTTGATCAATGAAAGGTAAGGGAAAGTGATCTTTTCTGGTGGCGTCATTTAATTTTCTATAATCAATACACACACGCCATCCTGTTACAGTCCTAGTAGGAATAAGCTCATTTTTCTCATTTGTAATGACAGTCATGCCACCCTTCTTAGGCACGCATTGTACTGGGCTTACCCATGGACTATCAGAGATTGGATAAATTAGACCTGCATCTAGCAGTTTAATAATCTCTTTCTTAACTACATCTTGCATATTAGGATTTAGTCTTCGTTGGCGTTGCACATACGTTTTATGACCTTCTTCCATAAGGATTTTATGTGTGCAATACGAAGGACTTATTCCTTTAATATCGTGAATCTTCCATGCCATGGCTGGTTTATGAGCTTTCAACACAGAAATGAGTTGTGATTTCTCATTTTCAGTAAGAGAAGACGATATTATTACAGGTAATTCAGATTCACCATGTAAATAAGCGTATTCCAAATAGTTTGGAAGTGGCTTTAATTCTAATTTCGGAGGTTCTTCTATCGATGATTTATATCGATATCTGTCTTCTTCTTTTAGCATTTGAATTTCTTCTGTTGTTGGTTCATATCCATTAGCTATAAGTGTAGCTAACATTTCAGCTTCATCAATTGGTTCATTACCTTCTCCTAAAGAACATTCTCCTGTTCCTTGTAATTCTGGAAATTCTTCTAATAATTCTGCATGTGCATCTATAGTTTGAATATAATAACATGTATCATCTGCAGATTGTGGTTGTTGCATTGCTCTATCAACTGAAAAGGTAACACTCTCCTCCTCTATACTTAGGGTCAATTTCTTACCGAACACGTCTATCATTGCTTTAGCCGTGTTTAAGAATGGTCTTCCTAATATGAGAGGAACTTGAGAATCTTCTTCCATGTCCAGAACAACAAAATCTACTGGAAATACTAAAGTACCAACTTTAACTAGCATGTTTTCCATTATCCCTCTAGGATATTTTATTGATCTATCGGCTAGTTGTATGCTTATTCTGGTTGGTTTCAATTCTCCAAGGTCTAGTTTAGCGTATAGTGAATACGGCATTTGATTTATACTAGCACCTAAGTCTGCCAATGCTTCTATTGAACTAAGACTACCCAGAAAACATGGAATCGTGAAACTTCCTAGATCAGATAGTTTTTCTGGTATCTTATTCAACAGCACTGCTGAACAATTAGCATTCATAGTAACAGCCGAGAGTTCTTCCATTTTCTTTCTATTTGAGATTAGATCTTTCAAGAATTTAGCATATCTAGGCATTCCTGAAATCACATCAATGAAAGGAAGATTTACATTTATCTGTTTAAACATATCCAAGAATTTGGATTGCTCGGCTTCAAGTTTCTCTTTCTTCATTTTACTCGGGTAAGGAAGTGGTGGTTGGTATGGTTTAACATAAGGTTTATCCTTAGCTGTGTTATCTTCATTAACCTTTTCAACTACCGGTTCTTTTTCCTTATCTTGATTAGGTTGTGGTTCTTGTAGAGTAGGAATAGCTTCATCAGAAGTTACAGGTATTTCAGGTGGTTTAAGTGTTGTACCACTTCTTGTGGTAATAGCTTTAGCTGTTTAATTCCGGGGGTTAGCATTTGTATCACTAGGTAGACTTCCCGGTTTTCTTTCACCTATTAACCTTGCTAGGTTACTTACTTCTTGTTCCAGATTTTGAATAGAAGCTTGTTGATTTCTAAATGCTTGAGCATTTTGTTCATTAGTTTGTTTCTGAGATGTGAAAAACTGCGTTTGAGTTTCAACTAGCTTCGTCATCATATCTTCTAAATTTGGCTTTTTATCATCGGTTTGTTGTGGTGGTTTGTTTTGAAAATTAGGTCTTTGCTGATTGTAAGTATTATTGGATACTTGTTGATTGCTAGGACCTTGTTGGTTGTTGTATGGAATATTTCGGTTATAGTTCTGGTTTTGATTGTAAATCGGTCTTGGCGGTTGATAATTATTCTGATAATTATTTCCAGGCCTTTGGTTTATGTATGAAATATTCTCTCTTTGTTCCATTGTTAATTCAATACTGAGACAATCTTTTGTCAAATGTGGTCCTCCACACTGCTCACAACTAATTCGTATTGAGTGAATATCTTTAGTCATCTTTTCCATTCGTCTCTCGACAACATCTATCTTTGCGGAAATGGAATCTAAGTCATAGCTAGAATCGGCTCTAGCTGCTTTAGATGATCTAACGATATCTTTTTCTTGGTGCCACTCATGTGAGTGGGAAGCAGTGGTATCAATAATTTTGTAAGCATCAGTTTCGGTTTTCTTCATAATAGAACCACCAGCTGCTATATCTATGTCTTTCCTTGTAGTGATGTCGCATCCTTGGTAGAATATTTGTACTATTTGACAGGTGTCTAAACCATGTTGCGGATATCCTCTTAATAACTTTCCAAATCTAGTCCACGCCTCATATAGAGTTTCATTCGGCTTCTGTGTAAACGTAACAATTTCTGCTTGAAGTCTTACGGCTTTAGATGCAGGAAAGAATTGTTTAAGAAATTTTTCAACTAAAACATCCCATGTATCAATAGCCCTTCAGGTAACGATTCCAACCAATCTTTGGCTTCTCCCTTTAAAGTCCAGGGAAATAACATGAGATATATCTATTCATCCTCCACTTCTCGGATTTTAAATAGTGTGCAGATCCTATTAAAGGTACGTAGATGTTCATTTGGATCTTCCTTCAGCGCACCACTAAATTGGCATTGATTAGTCACCATGTGTAGAATTTGTCCTTTGATTTCATAATCTGGCGCATTAATGTCTGGATGAGTAATTGCGTGACCTTGGCCAGTGCGTTTAGCTCTCATTCGGTCTTCCATACTTAAAGGTTCCAGATTCTCCATAATTGAATTTGTTGAATCGGAATCACTAGAGGATTCTGATTTAATGGTTCGTTCCTCAACAATCTCTGTTTGAATGATTGGTGGTTCCGGAGGAAAGTTTAGTGGTTCAGGATCTACGAATCGTTCCTGAATATTCTCCGAATTCTCAATTGTGAGGTCGGGTTCAAAAAATGGATTATCGGAAATTTGAACTGGAGTACTTGGTCGACTGGATGACGATTCTAAAGAAAAATCAACGGTAGTAATATTTGCTAAATGTCTTAATCTAGTTACAGGTGGTGAACGTACAAAAGGTGGTGAACGTCTTGCTCGGTGCATTCACTGAATATCCTATTAGTTTTTAAAAGGAAAGAAAAATTATAATAAGTTATCCAATCAATAGACTTTTCTGATTTTGCCCACGTTTCGAATAGCCAAAAGATGCAGCAGAGGGGCAGGATTCGTTTGGTCTCAATATAATTGAGGGCTGTTTGGCTCCAATAACCCGGTCCACGTACAAATCCAACTATTACTACGAACCAGAAAATTTTGATGTCTATTAATTTAACCACTTAAAATAAATTTTCGTAATTTTAAGAAATTTAGATAAGAAGTAGAATAAAAATCTATGTCCTAAAACTAGAATAGCGAGAAATAAGAAAGAAAAAGAGCGTGTCGGAAAAAGGTCGAAAAAGAAAAATGGTTGAAAAATAAAAGGTGACGGAAAAATAAAAGAAACTTATAAAACTAAAAATACTTGACTAACCTAACCTTATTACTACAACTAACTTAAAATTATAATCGCAAATTGAGATTACTAATTGGAATGATAATTGATACATAGGTAAAAGGTCGTCTAAAAATATTAAAGCTTACAGGAAAAACTAAATCTCAAATGGAAATAACTTAAAAAGAAACTAAAACTTAAAAAGGCGTCGCAAAATTCTAAAGTACCTAAATCTTAGTCTAAAGAAAAAGCACTTAAGGAATTCTACGGCAAAGCCTAAAAATCTAGAAGTAAAAATAACTATGGCAAAAACTAAGTTTAAAACTAAATATGAGCGAAAAATACAAATATTATGCTAAAACGATTAAAAAGGGACAAAATATAAAAATATACAAAAAGTTGTAAAAAGTACAATTTTTATAAAAATATTATTTTTATATTATTTATTTATTAAAACTATTAATTTTACATATAATAAAACTAATTAAAAATAATTATTACAAATTAATTAAATCTTTAAACTAAATAATAAATTAATTAACCCTAAATAATAATTAATTAATAATAATAATTAAAATTTCGTAATAAATGCCAAATTAGGGTTGCTGTGTGCCCGTGTCAGACGGCTCCGCGAGTTGCGGTATTCCAAGCAGCAAACCCCGCGAGTCGCGGGGTTCCAAAATTCAACTCTGGTACAGTTTAAATTGACGCGTTTTTTTTTTCTGTTTAATATTTTCTGTTTATAAAATCTAAATATTTGTATAATAAAAACTTATATTTAAAAACTTAAATAAAAATAGAACTACTTTATAATTTTATAAATAACAATCGTAAAACTAGATTTATATATATATTTTATTTTATTTTTTTCGGTTTTTTTTATATGTTTTAAATAAAAACAAAATACTTAAATAAAACTTATGTAAAAATAAAGAAACTTTTTTAAAACTTAAATATTTAACAAAATCTTAAAAATACTTATATTTTTGTTTTTCTTTTTATATTTTCGAATATTTAAAATGTATTTTTATAAAAACGAATTTTAATAAAAGTAAACTAAAAATCTTTTTTTTCTTTTCTTTATATTAGCGTTGCGCTTCCGGCGTTTAAGAGTTCCCCGGCAGCGGCGCCAAAAATACTTGATGTCGTGCGAGGTGTATATAAAATACTATTAATTTTAGCAGAAAAATACTATTAAATACGATACAATTTTACACAAGATATTTATTTATTTAGAGAATGGATATACTTAAACCTTGCTACAACACTTATAGGCAGTGTACCTAATCGTACAGTAGTGTAGTTTTTAGTAAGTCCGGTTCGTTCCACAGGGAAAATCTTTAAACAAAGCTTAACGCTATATTAGTTTACTTTTATAAAAATACAAATATATATACAAGTAATATTATTATTATAAAGGGGGTTTTTACCGTTTAATGACCGGTTTGTCGATTTTAAAACTTTAGTCGCAGTTAAAATCAAATGTAAAATATTAAAAATAAATACAAGACTTAAATTAAAGCGTAAAGTAAATAACGATAATGAAATTGCGAATAATAAAAGTGCGATAAAATAAACTTGCGATAATTAAAAAGTACGATAATTAAAAGTGCAATTAAATACAATAACAATAAAAATGCGATAATTAGAAGTGCAATTAAGTATAAAATAAAGGAAATTAAATATGAAATAAAAGAATTATGCTTATTTAAACTTCCGTAATCATGATGTTTGACGTGTTGATTTTAGTTTTATGCCCATGGGTTAATTGTCCTTTGTCCTGGATTATTTAATATGTCCGTCTGGTTTTTGTCCATAACAGTCCATCAGTCATAAATATAAAGTGCGAGTGTCCTCGTCAAATTATCCTTATACCTGAAGTTAAATATTCCAACTAATTGGGGACTTAAACTATAACAAGATTTTAATACTTTGTTTAATAATTACACCAGGATGTCGACTGAGTGTAATCCAAGGTTTTAATATTTTGTTATCAATTATACCAAGTGTCCTTGTACATAATTTCACCCCTGTTTTAATTATTCTAGTGGCTATTAATCCATTCCCGTGTCCGGTTAAATGAATGATTATTCGTACATATAAATACCCCGCCCATCGTGTCCGATCGAGTGTATATGGTAATTTATAGGGACGCCCAATTGTAAATCTTTATATTAACATTAACAAACTATCATTTAGTTAAACAAATATAAAGCCCATTAATAGCCCATAGTCTAATTTCCACAAGTGTCGTTCCTTTGTCCAAACCCCAATTATGGTACAAAGCCCAATTACCCAATTTTAATAATTAGCCCAACATCATGATTACTTCGGATTAAATAAGCATAATAATAACTTAGCTACGAGACATTAAATTAAAAAGGTTGAACATAACTTACAATGATTAAAAATAGCGTAGCATTACACGGACAGAATTTTGACTTACACCCTTACAACATTCGCTAACATACCCTTATTATTAGGATTAAAATTAAAATTAAAATTAAAATTAAAATATAAATATAAATATTTACGTATTATGAGAGAAGAAGAAAAAGGATGATAAAAATGATCAGAATTCGGTTGGCTTTATAGGGAATTGAGTTCAGGGGTACTCCGCGACTCGCGGCCCTTTTTGCCTTCAAACTCCGCGAGTCGCGGAGTTTGTAAATACAGCTCACTCCTTTTGGAGTCTTTCTTGCCGACGGATTTTTATAATTTATATAATATATAAATAATTATAAGAATTATTTAAATATTATATTATATTTATGTGCATAGTTGACTTGTAATTTTTAGTCCGTTGCGTCGAGCGTTGAGAGTTGACTCTGATCCCGGTTCCGGATTTTCGAACGTCCTTGCGTACAATTTAATATCTTGTACTTTGCGTTTTGAATCTTGTACTCTTGTAATTTCGAGACGTTTCTTATCAATAATTGGAACCTCTTTGATTGTCTTTTATACTTTTGAGCTTTTTGGTCGTTTGCGTCTTCAATTCTTCGAATCTGTCTTTTGTCTTCACCTTTTATTATTTAAACGAATATCACTTGTAAATAGAACAATTGCAACTAAAAGCTTGTCTTTCTTGAGGAATAATGCTATGAAATATATGTTTGTTTTTAGCATTATCACTTCTCATCCGCGCATCCCCTTAAGTATACGGAAAAATTTAGAACAAACCGCTTGAAGAGTTCACCCTGGTTCAAAGATCACACATTTCGTGCGAATTTCTTTCAGAAATGTAATGTGGTATACTTTAGGAATCTAGGAATCTTGTTATCCTCTTGGAAAAGGACTGCTTAAAACATCTACGACACTGATATGGTTAATCTACGTATTCCTTCCTTCGTTGGTTGCAACTATATGTTGTTCTAGTTGATGTTAACCATAACTTTAATATGTAACTGAAAGGATAAAGTTACATTATGGAACTGTGCTTTCATTCTGAAATGTCCCGTTAATATTGATTATAGCCATTCCATATTAATTGATTTCGTTGCGAGGTTTTGACCTTTATATGAGACGTTTTTCAAAGACTGCATTCATTTTTAAAACAACCATAACCTTTATTTTATCAATAAAGGTTTGAAAAACATTACGTAGGTTATCTAATAATGATAATCTAAAATATACTGTTTACACACGACCATTACATAATGGTTTACAATAGAAATATATTACATCGACATATGTTTCTTGAATGCAGTTTTTACACAATATCATACAAACATGGACTCCAAATCTTGTCCTTATTTTAGTATGCAACAACAGAAGCTCTTAATATTCACCTGAGAATAAACATGCTTTAAACGTCAACAAAAATGTTGGTGAGTTATAGGTTTAACCTATATATATCAAATCGTAACAATAGACCACAAGATTTCATATATCAATACACATCCCATACATAGAGATAAAAATCATTCATATGGTGAACACCTGGTAACCGACATTAACAAGATGCATATATAAGAATATCCTCATCATTCCGGGACACCCTTCGGATATGATATAAATTTTGAAGTACTAAAGCATCCGGTACTTTGGATGGGGTTTGTTAGGCCCAATAGATCTATCTTTAGGATTCGCGTCAATTAGGGTGTCTGTTCCCTAATTCTTAGATTACCAGACTTAATACAAAGGAGCATATTCGATTTCGATAATTCAACCATAGAATGTAGTTTCACGTTGTGTCTATTTGTAAATCATTTATAAAATCTGCATGTATTCTCATCCCAAAAATATTAGATTTTAAAAGTGGGACTATAACTCACTTTCACAGATATTTCCTTCCTCGGAAATAAGACTTGGCCACGGATTGATTCACAAACCTATACAAATATGTACATATATATCAAAGTATGATCAAAATATAATTACAACCATTTTTATTATGTTTTAAAGATTTGAGTGTATTAAGTCAGCTGTCCTCGTTAGTAACCTACAACTAGTTGTCCACAGTTAGATGTACAGAAATAAATTGATATATATTATCTTGAATCAATCCATGACCCAGTGTATACACGTCTCAGGCTAGATCACAACTCAAAGTAAATATATTTTTGGAATCAACCTCAACCCTGTATAGCTAACTCCAACATTACTGCATATAGAGCGTCTATGGTTGTTCCAAATAATATATATACATGGGTCGATATGATATGTCAAAACATTTGCATACGTGTCTATGGTATTTCAAGATTACATAATATATTAGAATACATGTATAATACAATATAAGTTAGCTAGGATATGATTTGTATAGATTTGTTAAACATTTCCCGTAGCTAAAAAGATCAAAAATATCCAATCTTGTTTTACTCATAACTTCTCCATTTTAAATCCGTTTTGAGTGAATCAAATTGCTATGGTTTCATATTGAACTCTAATTTAAGAATCCAAACATAAAAAGTATAGGTTTATAGTCAGAAATTTAAGTTACATGTCAATTACTAAAGAGGTAGTCATTTTCATCGAAAGAACGACATCTTGATGACCATTTTGAAAAACATACTTTCACTTTGAGTTTAACCAAGATTTTTGAATATAGTTTCATGTTCATATGAAAAATAATTTTCCCAGAAGAACAACTTTTAATTCAAAGTTTATCATAGTTTTTAATTATCCAAACCAAAACAACCCCCGGTTTCACTACGACGGCGTATATCCGATTTTATGGTGTTCATCGTGTTTCCAGGTTTTAAATCATTAAGTTAGCATATCATATAGATATAGAACATGTGTTTAGTTGATTTTAAAAGTCAAGTTAGAAGGATTAACTTTTGTTTGCAAACAAGTTTAGAATTAACTAAACTATGTTCTAGTGATTACAAGTTTAAACCTTCGAATAAGATAGCTTTATATGTATGAATCGAATGATGTTATGAATATCATTACTACCTCAAGTTTTCTGGATAAAACTACTGGAAATGAGAAAAATGGATCTAGCTTCAAAGGATCCTTGGATGGCTTGAAAGTTCTTGAAGCAGAATCATGACACGAAAACAGTTCAAGTAAGATTTTCACTCGAAATAAGATTGTTATAGTTGTAGAAATTGAATCAAAGTTTGAATATGAATATTACCTTGAATTAGAAAGATAACCTATTGTAAATAACAAAGGTTCCTTGATCTTAGATGATTACTTGGAATGGATTAGAAAGCTTGGAAGTAAACTTGCAAACTTGGTAGTATTCTTGATTTTTATGAAACTATACTTATGGAATTTATGAAGAACACTTAGAACTTGAAGATGGAAATTGAGAGAGATCAATTAGATGAATAAAATTGAAGAATGAAAATGTTTGTAGGTGTTTTTGGTTGTTGGTATATGGATTAGATATAAAGGATATGTAATTTTGTTTTCATGTAAATAAGTCATGAATGATTACTAATATTTTTGTAATTTTATGAGATATTTCATGCTAGTTGCCAAATGATGGTTCCCACATGTGTTAGGTGACTCACATGGGCTGCTAAGAGCTGATAATTGGAGTGTATATACCAATAGTACATACATCTAAAAGCTGTGTATTGTACGAGTACGAATACGGGTGCATACGAGTAGAATTGTTGATGAAACTGAACGAGGATGTAATTGTAAGCATTTTTGTTAAGTAGAAGTACTTTGATATGTGTCTTGAAGTCTTTCAAAAGTGTAAGAATACATATCAAAACACAACATGTATATATATTTTAATGGAGTCGTTAAGTCTTCGTTAGTCGTTACATGTAAGTGTTGTTTTGAAACCTTTAAGTTAACGATCTCAATTGATGTTGTTAACTGATGTGCCCAGAGGTGTATATGAAATAGCTTATAATTTACTAGGAAAAACTATTAAATACGATACAATTTTACACAAGATATTTATTTATTTATAGAATGGATATACTTAAACCTTGCTACAACACTTATAGGCAGTGTACCTAATCGTACAGTAGTGTAGTTTTTAGTAAGTCCGATTCGTTCCACGGGGAAAATCTTTAAACAAAGCTTAACGCTATATTAGTTTTAATTTATAAAAATACAAATATATATAAGTAATATTATTATTATAAAGGGGGGTTTTTACCGTTTAATGACCGGTTTGTCGATTTTAAAACTTAGTCGCAGTTAAAACCTAATGTAAAATATTAAAAATAAATATAACTTAATTTAAAGCGTAAAGTAAATAACGATAATGAAATTCCGATAAATAAAAGTGCGATAAAATAAACTTGCGATAATTAAAAAGTACAATTAATTAAAAGTGCAATTAAATACAATAACAATAAATAAAAGTGCGATAATTAAAAGTGCAATTAAATATAAAATCAAGGAAATTAAATATGAAATAAAATAATTATGCTTATTTAAACTTTCGTAATCATGATGTTTGACGTGTTGATTTTTAGTTTTATGCCCATGGGTTAATTGTCCTTTGTCCTGGATTATTTAATATGTCCGTCTGGTTTTTGTCCATAACAGTCCATCAGTCATAAATATAAAGTGCGAGTGTCCTCGTCAAATTATTCTTATACCCGAAGTTAAATATTCCAACTAATTGGGGACTTAAACTGTAACAAGGTTTTAATACTTTGTTTAATAATTACACCATGTTATCGACTGCGTGTAACCCAAGGTTTTAATACTTTGTTATCAATTATTCCAAGTGTCCTTGTACATAATTTCACCCCTGTTTTAATAATTCCATAGACTATTAATCCATTCCCGTGTCCGGTTAAATGAACGATTATTCGTACATATAAATATCCCTCCCATCGTGTCCGATCGAGTGTATATGGTTATTTATAGGGACGTCCAATTGTAAATCTTTATATTAAAATTAACAAACTATCATTTTGTTAAACAAATCTAAAGCCCATTAATAGCCCATAGTCTAATTTCCACAAGTGTCGTTCTTTTGTCCAAACCCCAATTATAGTACAAAGCCCAATTACCCAATTTTAGTATTTAGCCCAACATCATGATTACTTCGGATTAAATAAGCATAATAATAACTTAGCTACGAGACATTAAATTAAAAAGGTTGAACATAACTTACAATGATTAAAAATAGCGTAGCGTTACACGGACAGAATTTCGACTTACACCCTTACAACATTCGCTAACATACCCTTATTATTAGGATTTAAATTTAAAATTAAAATATAAATATATACATATATATACGTTTACATATAGATAGAGAGATTGATGGATGGATATATAAAACGTTCAGAATGCGCGAGCTTTTATAGGCATTTTTGTCCAGGACAGCTCCGCGAGTTGCGGCATTTTTGCACTACAAACTCCGCGAGTCGCGGAGTTCGTAAATCCAGCTCACACAAGTTTGGATCCTAGTCTGCCGACGGTTTTAATATATAAATATAATATATATATATATATATATATATATATATATATATATATATATATATAATTTATATAATTAATTATATATTATATTATATTTATATACATAGTTAACTTGTAATTTTTAGTCCGTTGCGTCGAGCATTGAGAGTTGACTCTGGTCCCGATTCCGGATTTTCGAACGTCCTTGCGTACAATTTAATATCTTGTACTTTGCGTTTTGAATCTTGTACTCTTGTAATTCTGAGACGTTTCTTATCAATAATTGGAACCTCTTTGATTGTATTTTGTACTTTTGAGCTTTTTGGTCGTTTGCGTCTTCAATTCGTCGAATCTTTCTTTTGTCTTCACCTTTTATTATTTAACCGAATATCACTTGTAAATAGGACAATTGCAACTAAAAGCTTGTCTTTCTTGAAGAATAATGCTATGAAATATATGTTCGTTTTTAGCATTATCAAATATTTCCACACTTGAGCGTTGCTTGTCCTCAAGCAATATATTCTTGAAATATACTAGAATCACTTCTTTATTCTTCACACTTTGTACATCAGTGATTTCTATACGGCGGTATAAACAATGGTAGTAACGATGTGGTTTACAGTCCCACATGACTATAAAAATTTAGATCCATTAAGGAAATTGGATCTTTATGAAAACATTTGATCTTTTGAAAATTAAATCTAGTTTTTACCCTAGATAAGTTTTCCGGAATAACCCTTCACCGGTGTTTGCAAATTGTTTTTGTGGGTTTGGTGGGTTTTAGATTTGAAAATTTTAGCTCAAAACTTGCGGTTTTATGTCACCCACTTGCTAACCTTGTATTGGGAAAGCAACACGTCCAGTATACTTTTTCCGTATATTACCTTTCGATAAACTACCGTCCGGTTGTAAAGGGAAGCGTTGAACAAGCAACTGTTAAGGCAATATCCCCTGACATGCTTTTAATTATGGTCTATAACGTGTCGGACGCAATTACTATCCTTTGTAGGAGCAATAGTAAAGCTCACCCTTATAATTTTTTGGTCTGGCACAAGGTCCTGTCTTTGACCATGCTATGCAACCACCGTTCTTACGGTTGACACCCGATTTGGTTCAGGTGACCTAATGAATTCCAGGTGAATTCCTAGGATTTTACGTTCAATGGTAATGAACGCATTGAAAATGGGTTTTTAGAAAACAAATCGGTTTGTAATTTTGATCAAAATATTTTCTCGTTCAAGCTCGAGTTTAGATATCATCGAATTCCATGAGTTTGTAATTCTCAATCTTTAAGGTCAATCTCTAGGATTGAGTAATATCAGTCTTAAAAGCTGATTTTTGATCTTTAAGGAGATTATCCTTTCTGGGGATCTGATTCATTAGTCTTATCAAGCTAATTTGCACAGTGCCCCCCATTGTATGAGATAAATCCTTCTCATGGTTAGGATAAATCTGACCACTTGGCGACCCTGTTTAATGCTGAGGTCCGTGGATTTCCTGCTGATTTTAGTGATGACTTTTCTAGATTTTTCATCAACCTACAGCTGGTCTGAACGACAACTTCATGACCTAAATCAAGAAGCGCGTGTCTTTTTCGGAAGACTTTACTTCCTTTTAATGATGGAATTGATTCATCGTGTAGATCCATCTTTCTTACAGAAAATCGGGTAAAACTTTTTAGAAATTGTCCAAAACAAAAGTATCTTCAGTTATTTGTACAAAAATATGTGACATATGTTTAAAATAATTTGGTAAATATTCCCACACTTGGCTTTTATTTTCTTTTATTTGCCTTTTTATTGTCTTCTATTCTATTTTAAATGAATTCTAACATTTTGGTTTGTTTCTCAATTTATGTCCTTTCCGAGGTAACAATAATTTCGGTGTTAACACCTAGTTTTATTGTTCATAAATATGTATAAACATGATTTTGAATTCATTTAATTGAAAATTTTAATTTTTTTTACTAGAAGTGGGTAGTCAGTATATAAGACTAGGACTGTTCTTTGTTATCAGAGAGCACTAGATTCTAATACAACTACTGTGTTACTAGTATTTTTAATGGTAACCAAGTGTTTAAGTTAAAAAATTTTAAAAATCCGAAAGAATTTAACCCCTTCCCACACTTAAGATCTTGCAATGCCCTCATTTGCAAGAAATCAGTAACAATTTAAATTATTGAGGGTGTTTAGTGTAGAAAAATGATTAAATTTTACCAAAGTTTCCAAACATATTGGCGTTTGTTTGTTGAATGATAAATGGTGCACATCATTTGTTCATTCCGTCTTGTTGTTATTTCACATATATTTTGCATCTTATTGTCAAAATTAGTTGCTTTTGCTGAACTTAATGCCAGTCTTTGAAAATGCGTTGTTTTACCCTGTTGTGTACATAAGATAAACTGCAAACATATATACATATTTTGGAAGTTTGGTATATTACCCCACATTCAAAAATTATTAAAATCTAATAATAAAAGTTAGAAAATTATAAAAACTATTACAATATCAACATAAGTGTTAAATGTAGTAACATTACAAAAATAAAATAAATAAAACTAAATAAACTAGGGTTGATACTGATACCAGTAGGGGTTCCATGCATAACCGTATGTGTTATAAAATGCTTCAGCTGGGTTATAAGTAGGATACGGTGGTTGGATTTCTATAGACCAGGGAGGAAATATGGGCTTTGGAGTAGGAATATAGTTTCTACCTACATGTTGGCAATGAGCTATGATGTGGTTTTGATGAACTTGCCAATCTTCAAATGCTCGATGTCTAGCATTTTCATATTCTTGTGAAGCTATAAACCTT
Organism: Rutidosis leptorrhynchoides; assembly: GCF_046630445.1. NCBI lineage: Eukaryota > Viridiplantae > Streptophyta > Magnoliopsida > Asterales > Asteraceae > Rutidosis > Rutidosis leptorrhynchoides. Next base: position 42,664,729 of record NC_092340.1, read on the forward strand.
TGCATTTCTGTCATTTCATTTCCCCCTCCCACATTACCTGGCTATTGATTTCTTTCATCCTGTGGATGTCTTCCATTATATTGTACTGCGGCATTATTTAGCCTCTTCAAAACCTTAGCACCATGATATATATTTAAACCAATTGTATCGTGGGGTTCTGGTTCTTCGATTAATAATCCCCCTCGACTTATATCCACATCGAGATACTCAGCAATTAATGTAATAAATATACCACCTCCTGTTATACTGTGCAGTCTCATCCCCCTAACCATAGCCGATAAATAATAACCCACACAATAAGGTATACTTACAGCACTTTGTGGGTATCGAATACACATGTGGTAAAATAAATCTTGCTCATTTACCTTTTCCTTATTTTTACCTCGCTGTGTAATCGAGTTCGCTAGAAACCTATGGATTACTCTTAATTCAGCTCTATCAATATTAAGATAAGAGTAATTTCCCCCTTTAAATCGGTGATGGCTAGTCATTTGACTCCATACACCATGCGTATCAAAATTTTCATCAATCTTCCTACCATTTAATATCAACCCTTGACAATCGACAGATGCTAGCTCCTCAGGCGTATATATAAGTAAGGCCTGAGCTATGTCTAGTAGAGACATGTGGCGCATCGAATCTCCTAACAAAAATCTAATAAAAGTTCGATCGGTTAAAGTAGCTACCTGATAAGGCTAAAAAGGAACATATATTTCATAGCAATATCCCTCCTAAATAATAGGTCTTCATATGTAATTGTATTATATTTTCATTGTAATTGTTTAAATAAATAAGTGCGAAGACAAAAGGCGAAAACGAAGATTTGAAGACACAAACGTCCAAAAAGCTCAAATGTTCAATATACAATTCAAAAGGTTCAATTTATTGATGAAAAACGTCTAAAAATGACAAGAGTACAAGTTACAAAACGCAAAGTACAAGATATTAAATTGTACGCAAGGACGTTCGAAAATCCGGAACCGGGACATGAGTCAACTATCAACGCCCGACGCAACGGACCAAAAATTACAATTCAGTTATGCACAAGAATATAATATAATATATAAATAATTATATTAATTATTTATATTTTATATTTATATATTTATTATGTCGACAAGCTAGGAGCCAAAAGTTTGTGAGCTGGATTTTCAAACTCCACGACTCGCTGAGTTTGAAGGTCAAAAACTCCACGACTCGCGGAGCTGCCAAATTTCAAAATGCCTATAAAAGGTCACGAGTATATATATATATATATATATATATATATATATATATATATATATATATATATATATATATATATATATATATAATATAGATTAGTGTTATATTAGATTAGTTCGGGTTATGTAAAGGTTATTTTACGGGTTTTAAAGTCGGAGCTCTGTCCGTGTAACACTACGCGATAAATAATCAATGTAAGCTATTGTCATAACCCGTCCTTAACCATAAGAACGCGTTAGATAACGTATGATTTCATTGCGAGGTATTGACCTCTATATGAGACATTTTTGAAAGAAAACTGCATATATTATACATTACAAACCATAACCATTATTTTTGTTACAAACTTAAGACAATAAAAAGAAGATTAACGTTTAGCGATAATCTTCGACTTACAAACTTTACAAATGATGACAACAACACGGTTTCTAGCATATTTTACAGTACAACATCTTGGATATGCAGTTTTATTTTTGACACAAACATGCGTACGCAAGATCCTGGTTAGATCCAACATGATGCAGCGGAAGCTTTAGAAATCACCTGAGAATAGACATGTTTAAAAAAAGGTCAACATAAAGTTGGTGAGATATAGGTTTAATGCCGGCTGCAATATATATATAGACCACAAGATTTCGTATATAATCAGTTTAATAAAAGTATTCTAAGTGGTTGAGCACTCGGTAACCATACTTAACATTTTCACGTCGCATATTCCCTTTAATATGAAATCTTACTACACCGTACCAAGTGTAGTCACAAAAACGAAGTACTGTGCAACCGTTGAATACTGGTCGTCCAGTCCGGTTGGGGTTGTCAGGCCCGATAGATCTATCAACAGGATTCGCGTTTACAATACCGCTGTAAATATTAGTTACCAAGCTACAGGGAAGTATGCCAGTGGTACAACTCAACGTAGAATATATTTTTCAGTTACTTGTGTCCATATCGTAAAACATAAAATACATGTATTCTCATCCCGAAATATTTAGAGTTTAAAAGTGGGACTATATACTCACACTTGTCTTGATGATATATATAATTTGACTCGGTCTTCCGGTTGATATCACGGACCTATCCATATATAATATATCAATATGTTTTCATTTTAAACAAACGTTACATATATATATATACTTGTTATACTTTTAATACTTTGAATATTTCCTTAGTCCGAAGTTAGCATTCCGATGTTAGTAATTCAATTTTTAATGGTTCATTTTTAGATGTTTAATATACCCGCAATAAATAAAACCCCCAACGAAATAAATAAAACCCCAACGTATATGTATTGGTCGAGATTAATCTTGACCCATGGTACCGGTGTTGTCAAATGACGTGTTGCGTACAATCATGGGATCTTATGATTAATCTTCTCGTGTTGTTTACGGGTGATCCTGAACCATATAAAATTGAATTATAAGTACATATATATAAAATATCATGTTATCTTAGAAGTATGTGATTTTATGTAAATTTTTCCAATGAATCCCGAAGTCATTTAAGCCTTGGATAACCAATTTTGTTTCGGTCATAGTTTCTTCGTTACAAGTCCGTTTTCGTTGATTCAACTTGCCATCTCCTTGGATCGAGTCCCTATTTAAGACTATGAACTGTAAATACCTTAGTTTGTATTCAAAATCACACGGCATAGGTCAAACTTTAGTGAAACTTATGAAGTTAATCATTTTCGTTACAACAAAATCATTTAATGACCATTTTTCTAAAAATACTTATACTTTGAAAAACCAAGTTTTACCTTGTTAAATTAGCATATACATAAGTTATATTACAGGTCTTGAAGTATTTTAAAAGTTAAGTTAGAAGGATCTATTTAGTTTGCAAACAAGTTTGAAAACATTCAAACTATGTTCTTGTTGTTAAACTTGTATACCACAAAATATGATAGCTATATATATATGAATCGAATAAGGTTATGAACATATATTCTACCTCAAGTTCCTTGGATGAAGTTGCTGTAAAAGAGAAGTAAGAAGCTAGAATCAAAAGGGTGATAGAAGTGGATGAAAGATTGGAAGTAAGTTGGTGTTCTTGGAGGGTTTTCTTGAAGTGTTTTTGTATGGTTTTCTTATGGTGTTTTAGTATGGTTTTTGAAGCTAGATCTTTATGGAATTTTGCTGGGTTGTTATGGAGTTTAGAGAGTAAGAAAGAGTGTGTGTTTTAGCTAGGAAATTGAAGTAGTAAATGAAGCAAAATGATCATGTATATATACACCATAAAAACGTGAATGATGATGATGATGGACAAGTTCACATGTTGTATTTTTGTGTAATAATTCATGCATGCATCCAAAATCCAATTACCTTGCTCTAAGGGCAGTAACAAGGATGGGTTAGGTGGTGATTTGATGTGTATTTACTATTAGTAAATACGTATAGAAGCTTGGTATGATACGAGTACAAATACTCTAGGTATACGTATAGAAATTTTGTGAAAAATGGAATGAGGATTCAAATATAGCTATCTTTTGTGAATACACTTATATGATTTTATGTATTTAAGTCTTTAAAAGTGATTAAATACATTACTTATACAATATATGTATAAACATTATAAGTCTTAAGTATTTATGTCAATTAACGTTACGTATTGTTATCATTTTGAAAACTTAAGTTAGTAGTTTCAAAATATACTTATAACTTGTTGTTATTAATACAAAATGAGATATTAAAACATTTATTAATCATGTTAAATATGTATATATACATATATATACACAAACGTATAATTATTATATATTGTATAGTTCGTGATATCATTGGTCAAACTAGACGGTCAAACGTTGCGTAAAACTCTTTTCGGAAATATAAATCTCGACAATTTGGATTGCTTATCATGTTGGCAAGGTTTAATTTATGTAAATATTAATCTTATAAGTATAGTATGATCGAAAAAATGCGGGTCGTTACATTACCTCCCCGTTAAATAAATTTCGTCCCGAAATTTTAAAATTGTACCTATTTTGCGTCATCAAGAAACAAGTGTGGATACTTTTGCTTCATCTGATCCTCTCGTTCCCAAGTAAACTCGGGACCTCTTCTAGCATTCCAACGAACCTTAACAATCGGTATATTGCTCTGTTTGAGCTGTTTAACTTCACGGTCCATGATTTCGATTGGTTCTTCGACGAATTGTAGTTTCTCGTCGACATGGATTTCTTCGAGAGGAATGGTAAGGTCTTCCTTTGCAAGACACTTCTTAAGGTTTGAGACGTGAAAGGTATTATGTACTCCAGCGAGTTGTTGCGGTAACTCGAGTCGATAAGCTACCGGTCCAATGCGTTCGATGATCTTAAACGGGCCTACGTACCTTGGGTTCAGTTTACCCCTTTTGCCGAAACGTATTACACCTTTCCAAGGTGACACCTTTAGCATAACCATGTCCCCGACCTGAAACTCTAATGGTTTCCTTCGGACATCGGCGTAGCTCTTTTGGCGACTACGGGCTGTTTTCAATCTCTCCTTGATTTGTACTATCTTCTCGGTCGTTTCGTGTATGATCTCGGGACCAGTTAATTGTCGATCTCCTACTTCATTCCAACAGATAGGAGATCTACACTTCCTTCCATACAATGCTTCGAATGGCGCAGCTCCAATGCTCGCATGATAACTATTATTATACGAGAATTCTGCTAACGGTAGATATTTATCCCATCCGTTTCCAAAATCGATCACACATGCCCTGAGCATGTCTTCAAGAGTCTGAATTGTTCTCTCACTCTGCCCGTCGGTCTGCGGATGATATGCGGTACTCATATCCAAACGAGTTCCTAGTGCCTCCTGTAGTGATTGCCAAAACTTTGAGGTAAATCTACTATCACGATCGGATATAATGGAAATAGGTATTCCATGCCTTGAAACAACTTCCTTTATATACAATCGTAATAGTTTCTCCATTCTATCTGTTTCCTTTATAGGCAAGAAATGTGCAGACTTGGTGAGACGATCAACAATCACCCAAATGGTGTCGTATCCCCAGGCAGTCTTTGGTAACTTCGTGATGAAATCCATGGTAATACCATCCCATTTCCATTCTGGGATTTCTGGTTGTTGAAGTAACCCTGACGGCTTTTGGTGTTCTGCTTTAACCTTGGAACAAGTTAAACACTCCCCAACATATGTTGCAACGTCTGTTTTTAAATTAGGCCACCAATAACGTGTCTTAAGATCTTGATACATTTTTCCAACTCCAGGATGTATCGAGTATCTTGTCTTATGTGCCTCGTTCAATATCAACTTCCTTAATCCACCCAACTTCGGTACCCAAATACGATTTGCAAAATATCGAATTCCATCTTCCCGCATAATGAGTTGCTTCTCATACTTCTTCATTATTTCATTTCCTACATTTTCTTTAGTAAGTGCTTCTCGTTGAACTTCTTTGATTTGTGAGTTGAGATTCATACGAATTTTTATGTTCATTGCTCGAACTCGAATTGGTTCTCGTTCTTTTCTGCTTAAAGCATCAGCCACCACGTTTGCCTTCCCGGGATGATAACGAATTTCACAATCATAGTCGTTTATTAACTCGACCCACCTACGTTGCCTCATGTTCAATTGTTTCTGATCAAAAATATGTTGAAGGCTTTTATGATCAGTAAACACAGTGAATTTAACCCCATACAAGTAGTGTCTCCACATCTTCAATGCAAACACGACTGCTCCCAATTCTAGATCATGCGTCGTATAATTTCGCTCGTGAATCTTCAATTGTCGGGATGCAAATGCAATAACTTTCTTCCGTTGCATAAGAACACAACCAAAACCTTGTCGCGAAGCGTCACAATATATTTCAAAATCATTGTTCCCTTCTGGTAACGATAAAATAGGCGCCGTAGTTAACTTCTTCTTCAGTAATTGAAATGCGTTCTCCTGCTCCGAGGTCCATTCGTATTTCTTCCCTTTTTGTGTTAATGCTGTCAACGGCTTAGCTATTCGGGAAAAATCTTGAATAAACCTTCTATAATAACCGGCTAAACCCAAAAATTGGCGTATCTGTGTTGGTGTCTTAGGAGTCTCCCATTTTTCAATAGCTTCAGTTTTTGCTGGATCGACCTGAATTCCTTTGCTATTAACAACGTGACCAAGAAATTGCACTTCTTTCAACCAGAAAGCACACTTAGAAAATTTAGCGTATAGCTGTTCTTTTCTCAACAACTCTAATATCAACCTTAAATGCTGCTCATGCTCTTGCTCACTCTTGGAATAGATAAGAATATCATCAATGAAAACGATAACAAACTTATCTAAATACGGACTACAAACTCGATTCATGAGGTCCATGAATACAGCTGGCGCATTTGTCAACCCAAACGGCATGACCAAAAATTCGTAATGACCATAACGTGTTCGAAAAGCAGTTTTCGGAATGTCCTCTTCTTTGACACGTAGTTGATGATAGCCCGATCTTAGGTCGATTTTCGAATAAACACATGATCCCTGGAGTTGATCAAATAAGTCGTCAATTCTCGGTAGTGGATACCGATTTTTGATAGTTAACTTATTTAATTCACGATAATCTATGCACATCCTAAAAGATCCATCTTTCTTCTTAACAAACAAAATTGGAGCTCCCCACGGTGATGTACTTGGTCGTATGAATCCACGGTCCAATAATTCTTTTAACTGACTTTGAAGTTCTTTTAATTCGGACGGTGCAAGTCTATATGGCGCACGAGCCACTGGTGCAGCTCCTGGTACTAAATCTATTTGAAATTCTACCGATCTAAATGGAGGTAATCCCGGCAATTCTTCCGGAAAAACTTCAGGAAAATCTCTTGCCACAGGCACGTCGTTGATGCACTTTTCTTTCTTTTCGACTTTATTAACATGTGCTAAAATAGCGTAACATCCCTTTTCTAAACACTTCTTGGCTTTCAAACAGCTAATGAGTTTTAGCTTTGAATTACCCTTCTCTCCATAAATCATCACCGGTATTTTATCCTTACCAGGAATACGAATTGCCTTCTTGGCACAAACAACTTCCGCTCCTATTTTGGACATCCAGTCCATGCCGACTATTACATCAAAACCTCCTAATTCTACGGGTATTAAGTCGATTTTAAACGTTTCTCCGGCTAGATTTATTTCACAATCACGACAAATTTTATCGGCTTTAATTAGCTTACCATTAGCTAACTCAATCAAGTACTTAGCATCTAGAGGTAATGATGAACAATTCAATTTAGTGTAAAAATTTATACACACGTAACTTCTATCGGCGCCAGTATCAAATAAAATAGATGCTGATAAGTTATTAATGGTAAACGTACCCGTAACAAGTTCCGGGTCTTCTCGTGCCTCTCTAGCATTAATAACAAACGCTCTTCCACGTGCAGGTCCGCCATTCTTTTCTGGATTCGGGCACTGACTCTTATAGTGACCTTGTTTTCCACACCCAAAACAAGTAATGTTAGCCAAAGCAGTTCTATTTGCGTTGGTGGCAGGAGTCTTGTTACCATTTGCATTTGTAACGAGAGCCTTACAATCTTCAGCAAGATGTCCCTGTCTATTGCATTTGGTGCACAACACACTGCAGTAACCAAAATGATGTTTGTGACAACGGTTGCATAAAGGACTTTGTCCTTTGTAACCAAAGCCTGAACCGCTACCCGCACCTTTCGTGGTTTCTTGTTTCTTATAAGGTTGTTGTTGGTTACCTCGATCATAACCTCCATTCCACTTTTTCTTGTTCCCCAATACCTTCACCTCAGTATTGAATGCTTTCTTGTCCAAAATGACCTGATCCATTAGCTCGTTCGCCATGGTTATAGCTTCATGAATTGTCTTAGGTTTCGACGCCGTAACGTTTGCCTTGACCTTTTTGGGCAAACCACCTTTGTACATTTCAATCTTCCGTGCTTCGGTTGGGACCAATTCAGGACATAGTAAAACTAATTCCATGAATCGCTGGTTGTAGTTGGTGATTTCAGTACCAACCACCTTCAAACTTCGTAACTCATCTTCTAACTTAATAACCTCATTCCTTGGACAATACTCGGTGATTATCATTGCTTTGAATTCTTCCCATGGAGTATCATAAGCTACATCTCCTCCTACCGCCTTCACATAATTCTTCCACCATGTGAGTGCACTATCTTGTAAAGTGCACGATGCATACTTGGTCATGTCTTTTTCATCACAACCGCTGATTTTGAACACCGTCTCCATCTTTTCTATCCATCGGGTTAAACCGATAGGTCCTTCCGTTCCACTGAATGATGAAGGTTTGCAAGCTTGAAACGTCTTGTAGGAGCATCCTACACGAGGATTTGGATTAACTGCAGTAGCTCTTGCAGCTTCGACCCATAGCATTCTATCGTTGACTCGCTGGTTGATGAAGTTCTCGACTTCTTGTTCCGTCATTCGGTTCAATCGCGCCATTTCCTAATGAAAGAAAATAATTATTCACATGGATTATTATAGATGTAGTATGTATTTATAGTACATTTATAGCTTGTTAATAATATGAACCAGGTATTATTATAAAAGCCTTTTCTTCTTATTAGCGTTTTATAATTATATCTTGGGTAGTACCTACCCGTTAATGTTCATACTTAATAGCTTAGTACAGAATCAATTACTACAATCTAAATAATACTTAACCATGGAAAATTATTGCATTTCATACTTCGCTATTTTACATATGCTTATCTTACATCAAACTTTAAGCAAACCACACTAATAATATTATACAAAACATTATATGATTCCATGGCTTAATACGGCAGTGCATCGTTCGGTCTATTTTCTAGGGCGTTTAGTTCCAATGAATGGCCTAACGCTTATCCTAGCTGTCTGCCTACGTTTTGGCTGAGGAGCCGAAGAACTAGATGCGGGGATAGCACTAATAGGAATAGCGGGAATAGGGGTGGTAGTGTTGAGTGGAATTGGTGCTACGTCATTCTCACTAAGTTCGGGATTTGAATTTTCTAATTCATTCGCTTTTCGTTTCTTTCCTTGATCGAATTTTTCTTTCGTAATTTCTAGTATTTCTTCCTCGGGTTCACTTTCTTCTTCGGGTTCACTTTCCTCTTCGGGTTCACTTTCCTCCTCGGGTTCACTTTCCGATATTTCTATAGTTGGTTCATCTGGAAATTGTGAGTCTTCCCCAAAAATACCATTTTCGTCATCGGATATGTTAATGACTGAAACACAATCTGAAGATTCTGATTCGGAGTCGCTGAATGTGATAATAAGTTTCGAGCCCGACATCTATCACACAACAACTAACCCATTAGTACTTACATAATATTTACATATGAATTTTTAACCAACAGTGATAAGCAATGGTTTTTTTTTTTTTTAAAATCAAACCCGGTCAAAGTCCAGACTTACTAATGTATCCTAACGACTTATCGGTTTAGACACACTAATGCAAACCTGGTTCGCTAAGACCACCGCTCTGATACCACATGTCATAACCCGTCCTTAACCATAAGAACGCGTTAGATAACGTATGATTTCATTGCGAGGTATTGACCTCTATATGAGACATTTTTGAAAGAAAACTGCATATATTATACATTACAAACCATAACCATTATTTTTGTTACAAACTTAAGACAATAAAAAGAAGATTAACGTTTAGCGATAATCTTCGACTTACAAACTTTACAAATGATGACAACAACACGGTTTCTAGCATATTTTACAGTACAACATCTTGGATATGCAGTTTTATTTTTGACACAAACATGCGTACGCAAGATCCTGGTTAGATCCAACATGATGCAGCGGAAGCTTTAGAAATCACCTGAGAATAGACATGTTTAAAAAAAGGTCAACATAAAGTTGGTGAGATATAGGTTTAATGCCGGCTGCAATATATATATAGACCACAAGATTTCGTATATAATCAGTTTAATAAAAGTATTCTAAGTGGTTGAGCACTCGGTAACCATACTTAACATTTTCACGTCGCATATTCCCTTTAATATGAAATCTTACTACACCGTACCAAGTGTAGTCACAAAAACGAAGTACTGTGCAACCGTTGAATACTGGTCGTCCAGTCCGGTTGGGGTTGTCAGGCCCGATAGATCTATCAACAGGATTCGCGTTTACAATACCGCTGTAAATATTAGTTACCAAGCTACAGGGAAGTATGCCAGTGGTACAACTCAACGTAGAATATATTTTTCAGTTACTTGTGTCCATATCGTAAAACATAAAATACATGTATTCTCATCCCGAAATATTTAGAGTTTAAAAGTGGGACTATATACTCACACTTGTCTTGATGATATATATAATTTGACTCGGTCTTCCGGTTGATATCACGGACCTATCCATATATAATATATCAATATGTTTTCATTTTAAACAAACGTTACATATATATATATACTTGTTATACTTTTAATACTTTGAATATTTCCTTAGTCCGAAGTTAGCATTCCGATGTTAGTAATTCAATTTTTAATGGTTCATTTTTAGATGTTTAATATACCCGCAATAAATAAAACCCCCAACGAAATAAATAAAACCCCAACGTATATGTATTGGTCGAGATTAATCTTGACCCATGGTACCGGTGTTGTCAAATGACGTGTTGCGTACAATCATGGGATCTTATGATTAATCTTCTCGTGTTGTTTACGGGTGATCCTGAACCATATAAAATTGAATTATAAGTACATATATATAAAATATCATGTTATCTTAGAAGTATGTGATTTTATGTAAATTTTTCCAATGAATCCCGAAGTCATTTAAGCCTTGGATAACCAATTTTGTTTCGGTCATAGTTTCTTCGTTACAAGTCCGTTTTCGTTGATTCAACTTGCCATCTCCTTGGATCGAGTCCCTATTTAAGACTATGAACTGTAAATACCTTAGTTTGTATTCAAAATCACACGGCATAGGTCAAACTTTAGTGAAACTTATGAAGTTAATCATTTTCGTTACAACAAAATCATTTAATGACCATTTTTCTAAAAATACTTATACTTTGAAAAACCAAGTTTTACCTTGTTAAATTAGCATATACATAAGTTATATTACAGGTCTTGAAGTATTTTAAAAGTTAAGTTAGAAGGATCTATTTAGTTTGCAAACAAGTTTGAAAACATTCAAACTATGTTCTTGTTGTTAAACTTGTATACCACAAAATATGATAGCTATATATATATGAATCGAATAAGGTTATGAACATATATTCTACCTCAAGTTCCTTGGATGAAGTTGCTGTAAAAGAGAAGTAAGAAGCTAGAATCAAAAGGGTGATAGAAGTGGATGAAAGATTGGAAGTAAGTTGGTGTTCTTGGAGGGTTTTCTTGAAGTGTTTTTGTATGGTTTTCTTATGGTGTTTTAGTATGGTTTTTGAAGCTAGATCTTTATGGAATTTTGCTGGGTTGTTATGGAGTTTAGAGAGTAAGAAAGAGTGTGTGTTTTAGCTAGGAAATTGAAGTAGTAAATGAAGCAAAATGATCATGTATATATACACCATAAAAACGTGAATGATGATGATGATGGACAAGTTCACATGTTGTATTTTTGTGTAATAATTCATGCATGCATCCAAAATCCAATTACCTTGCTCTAAGGGCAGTAACAAGGATGGGTTAGGTGGTGATTTGATGTGTATTTACTATTAGTAAATACGTATAGAAGCTTGGTATGATACGAGTACAAATACTCTAGGTATACGTATAGAAATTTTGTGAAAAATGGAATGAGGATTCAAATATAGCTATCTTTTGTGAATACACTTATATGATTTTATGTATTTAAGTCTTTAAAAGTGATTAAATACATTACTTATACAATATATGTATAAACATTATAAGTCTTAAGTATTTATGTCAATTAACGTTACGTATTGTTATCATTTTGAAAACTTAAGTTAGTAGTTTCAAAATATACTTATAACTTGTTGTTATTAATACAAAATGAGATATTAAAACATTTATTAATCATGTTAAATATGTATATATACATATATATACACAAACGTATAATTATTATATATTGTATAGTTCGTGATATCATTGGTCAAACTAGACGGTCAAACGTTGCGTAAAACTCTTTTCGGAAATATAAATCTCGACAATTTGGATTGCTTATCATGTTGGCAAGGTTTAATTTATGTAAATATTAATCTTATAAGTATAGTATGATCGAAAAAATGCGGGTCGTTACAGCTATGTTCTCCTTTTTAAATTAATGTCTCGTACTTAAGTTATTATTATGCTTATTTAAGACGAAGTAATCATGATGTTGGGCTAAAAATATTAAAATTGGGTAATTGGGCTTTGTACCATAATTGGGGTTTGGACAAAAGAACGACACTTGTGGAAATTAGACTATGGGCTATTAATGGGCTTTATATTTGTTTAACTAAATGATAGTTTGTTAATTTTAATATAAATATTTACAATTGGATGTAACTATAGATAACCATATACACTCGATCGGACACGATGGGCGGGGTATTTATATGTACGAATAATCGTTCATTTAACCGGACATGGGAATGGATTAATAGTCTATGGAATTATTAAAACAGGGGTGAAATTATGTACAAGGACACTTGGCATAATTGATAACAAAGTATTAAAACCTTGGGTTACACGCAGTCGATATCCTGGTGTAATTATTAAACAAAGTATTAAAACCTTCTTACAGTTTAAGTCCCCAATTAGTTGGAATATTTGACTTCGGGTATAAGAATAAATTGACGAGGACACTCGCACTTTAAATTTATGACCGATGGACTGTTATGGACAAAAACCAGACGGACATATTAAATAATCCAGGACAAAGGACAATTAACCCATGGACATAAAACTAAAATCAACACGTCGACCATCATGGTTACTGAAGTTTAAATAAGCATAATATATTTTATTTCATATTTCCTCGTACTTTTATTTATTGTCATTTTAATTATTGTTATTTATTTTATATTGTTAGTTAAATATCGTCATTTACTTTACGCTTCGCTTAAAATATAAAATCGACAAACCGGTCATTAAACGGTAAAACCCCCTTTTATATATTATTAATATAATATATTTTGTACAAATATAATTGTTTAAAATATAGTGTGAAATAAGCCAGCTCCCTGTGGAATGAACCGGACTTATTAAAAAACTACACTACTCTACGATTAGGTACACTGCCTATAGTGTTGTAGCAAGGTTTAGGTATATCCCATTTGTAAATAAATAATTAAAACTTGTGTAATTTGTATCGGTTTTCCTAGTAAAAATATAAACTATTTCTTATCCCCACGCTACGACATCAAGTTTTTAGCGCCGCTGCCGGGGACTCGGTGAAATGCTAGATTTTTAATTTTTTTTTGTATAAATATATTTATATATCATTTTAGAAAAATAATATAAAATTATAAAAAAAAACCAAAAATGCAAACTCCACGACTCGCGGAGTTTGCAGGCTTAAAACTCCACGACTCGCGGAGCCACCCTGACAGACGCACCCAGAACCCTAATTTGGCATTTATTACGAGTATAATTTAATTATTATTATTAAAACTTAATTAGGTTTATATTTAATATTAATATTTAGTTTTAGTTTTTAAATTAATTTGTATTTTAAATATTAATTAGTATTATTAAATATATATATAAATTAATACTTTTATAAAATAAATAATATAAAAATAATATTTTTATAAAAATAAATAATTTTTATAACTTTAAGTTTATTTTTATATTTTGTATCTTTTCATTTGTTTTAGCGTAATATTTGTATATTTTTCGTTCGTAGCTAGTTTTAAGTTCTAGTATTTTGCCGTAGCTTATTTTTATTTTCTAGATTTTTAGGCTTTGCCGTAAAATTCCTTAAGTGCTTTTTCTTTAGATTAAGATTTAGGCGCTTTGGAATTTTGCGACACCGTTTTTCGCTTTAGTTTTAAATAGATTTTAGTGCCTTTAAGTAATTACCGTTTTCTGAATAAAATTGCATTTACCTTTAGACCTTTAGGCGCAACTTTTTAGATATAATTTTTAGACTTTTAAGTTACGACGCGCTATTTTCTTATTTTTATTTTTCGACGTTTTTCGACGTGCATTCTTTTTCTTTCTTATTTCTCGACGCTTTAGTTTTTAGGACTTAGAAATTTTCTCTATTTCTTATTTAATATCTCAAACGGAAAGAAAAATTATTTAAGTGGTTAAATTAATGGACGTTGACAATTTTCTGCTTCGTAGTAATAGTTGGATTTGTTAGTGGCTGAGTTGTGAGCTTCCGATTTAAAGGGTTCTGGCTCCCTGCTGCATCTTTTAGCTATTCGAAACGTGGGCAAAAGCAGAAAAGTCTATTAATTGGACAACTTATACAAGTTTTTCTATTTTTATAACTAACAGGATAATTAGTAAATGCACCACATTGTAGCTAAAATTTGGCCATTGCAATAAAATGGAAAATTTTGAAAACAAGGCTATGGAAACCCTTTTTGATATCCAAAATCAATTAAATCAATACTCTCAAACGAGTGTTGATGACAATTCGTTCGGTCAATCTTGGATCACGAATGACGAAACAATAACTGGTTGTGAAATCTGTGGAGATTATCACTCAACATGGGAATGTTATTATTACGTTCCTATGGAAAATTACGCACCCACAGAACCTGAATGGAATGATTATGAAGAATACAATTCAAATTGGGATTATTCTCAAGAATATATCCAAACTCAACAACCAGTAGACGAGGAAAATTACGTGTCTGAAAATTTATTAGACAATATGAAAATCAAACTCGAAGAACTCAATGCTCAAAATGAACAAATGAGAGAGTTTGTAAACCGGCAAGCTGAAACTCTATCAGACTACACACCTGTTGATCTGAGGAGTATTGTGCAAGAAAATCTCATATCATCGAATTTTGATGAATTCGAGAGCTCCGAAATTACCAACTATCCCGATGATACTTTTTATTCAGTCTTACCAATTTCACAACATATCGACACATTAGCCTCTACCGACGAAATCATCGATCCATCTATGGATGAAGAAGAAGTAAGGAAGACAAATTTGTACTCTTGGGAAAACGATAACGTTGAAAATTTTACCCCCGAGACCAAAATGGAGGGACTGATAAGTACCGTTAATGAAGAAGAATCTACTCCAATCCTGAAATTCACCATTCCACAACCTTTCAACCCAATATTCTCAATAGACGAGTCATCTACCGAAGATGAACTACGAGCTGTAATAGATAATGACACCTCGGATTTCACCCAATTGGGTAATAGAGGTGAAAACTTTGATCTTGAGAATAAAAGGAAGGAAACGTTAGAAATTATCCACCCTATAATATGTATGTCGGTGTATATCGATCCATTTGACCAAGAACCAGAAAAGAGACATATCCATTTACTAAAAGCTACACTTAAAAAAGAATTAAGTAGTGACGATCGGGTGGGTCTAAACTTTAAACCCATTAATATATTTTATACCACCCGAGATGTAAATAACTGGCTCACTATTTTAATTCGTGGAACTTATTCTACCGACTTCACATGTCGTCAGCTAAGTGTGGGGAAGTTTAACCCCACTTAACGTTAAATTCGAGGTTCGGGTTAGTGCATAACTCGTTAAATAAACATGCATAATAAGTAAGGGTAAAAGACACTTTTTCAAATATTAGTAAACAGTTCAGAAAAGCAGCCGTTTTTGAAAAAAGCATGTGTGATAAAACAAGAAGGAATGAACGATGAGGCGCGCCATCTATCATTCGACGAGCTTTGTAATTACAAACTGGGTATTTTTAATTACTTTTCTACACTAATCACCCTCATGGTTTTATAATTATAGTCTGATTTCATGCAAATGAGGGCATTGCATGATCTCAAGTGTGGGGAAGGGTTATAAATTCTCTCGGGTTTATACTTGGTTTATTTGCCAAATTTTATGAAAATTTGAAAAAATTTCAACTAAATGAATTTAAAATCATGTTTATATATATATTTATGAACGGTTAAAACTAGGTGCTAATACCGAAATTATCGTTACCTCGGAAAGGACATAAATTGAGAAACACCCTAAAATGCTTGAATTCATTTAAAATGGAATAAAGGAGAATAAAAAGGCAAAGAAAGAAACTAAGTGTGGGGAGAATGTACCAAGTTATTCAATTAAAAACTATCTATCACATGTTTCTGTAAAGTTTATTGTAGGTGTTTTTGTTTTGGACTAAATTAACTGTTTTACCCGATGAAAGAAAAGAAAAGATGGATCTACACGATGAATCAATTCCATCATTAAGAGGAAGTAAAGTCTTCCAAAAAAGACACGCGCTTCTTGGTTTAGGTCAAGAAGTTGTCGTCCAGACCAGCTGTAGGTTGACGAAAAATCTAGAAAAGTCATCTCTAAAATCAGCAGGAAATCCACGGACCTCAGCATCAAACAGGGTCGCCAAGTGGTCAGATTTATCCTAACCATGAGAAGGATTTATCTCGTACAATGGGGGGCACCGTGCAAATTAGCTTGATAAGACTAATGAATCAGATCCCCAGAAAGGATAATCTCCTTAAAAGATCAAAATCAGCTTTTAAGACTGATATTACTCAATCCTTGAGATTGACCTTAAAGATTGAGAATTCAAACTCATGGAATTCATTGATATCTAAACTCGAGCTTGAACGAGAAAATATTTTGATCAAAAGTTACAAACCGATTTTTTTTTCTGAAAACCTATTTTTAATGCGTTCATTACCATTGAACGTAAAATCCTAGAAATTCACCTGGAATTCATTAGGTCACCTGAACCAAATCGGGTGTCAACCGTAAGAACGGTGGTTGCATAGCATGGTCAAAGACAGGACCTTGTGCCAGACCGAAAAAATTATAGGATGATCTTTACTATTGCTCCTACAAAGGATAGTAATTGCGTCTGACACGTTATAGACCATAATTAAATGCATGTCATTAGACATTGCCTTAACAGTTTCTTGTTCATCGCTTTCCTTTACAACCGGACGGTAGTTTGTCGAAAGGTAATATACGGGACAAGTGAACTGGACGTGTTGCTTTCCTAATACAAGGTTAGCAAGTGGGTAACATAAAACCACAAGTGTTGAGCTAAAATTTTCAAATCTGAAACCCACACAACCCATAAAAATATTTTGCAAACACCGGTGAAGGGTTATTCTGGAAAACTTGTCTAGGGTAAAAGCTAGATTGAATTTTCAAAAGATCAAATGTTTTCATAAAGATCCAATTTCCTAACGGATCTAAATTTTCATAGTCATGTGGGACTGTAAACCGCCTTTCAAATGTGCACTTTGCTTTGGAAACCGAAAGTAAATCAGCTATTTGATTGCAAGTGTTGTTGACCTAAACCCGAGGCAACTGTGGATGACACACCCACCTTTAACCATGGTTCTATCGTTACTATCATTGTTTATACCACCATATCAAAATCACTGATGTACAAAGTGTGATGAATAAAAAAGTGATTCATGTATGTTTTTATTTCAAGTTCTGTATTGCTTGAGGACAAGCAACGCTCAAGTGTGGGGATGTTTGATAAGGCTAAAAAGGAACATATATTTCATAGCAATATCCCTCCTAAATAATAGGTCTTCATATGTAATTGTATTATATTTTCATTGTAATTGTTTAAATAAATAAGTGCGAAGACAAAAGGCGAAAACGAAGATTTGAAGACACAAACGTCCAAAAAGCTCAAATGTTCAAGATACAATTCAAAAGGTTCAATTTATTGATGAAAAACGTCTAAAAATGACAAGAGTACAAGTTACAAAACGCAAAGTACAAGATATTAAATTGTACGCAAGGACGTTCGAAAATCCGGAACCGGGACATGAGTCAACTATCAACGCCCGACGCAACAGACCAAAAATTACAAGTCAGTTATGCACAAGAATATAATATAATATATAAATAATTATATTAATTATTTATATTTTATATTTATATATTTATTATGTCGACAAGCTAGGAGCCAAAAGTTTGTGAGCTGGATTTTCAAACTCCACGACTAGCGGAGTTTGTAGGCCAAAAACTCCACGACTCGCGGAGCTGCCAAATTCCAAAATGCCTATAAAAGGTCACGAATTCTGCGAGTAAAAATAACATAATAATAATAATACTCTGTAGTATAATATATATATATATATATATATATATATATATATATATATATATATATATATATATATATATATATATATATATATATATATATAGATTAGTGTTCTATTAGATTAGTTCAGGTTATGTAAAGGTTATTTTACGGGTTTTAAAGTCGGAGCTCTGTCCGTGTAACACTACGCGATAAATAATCAATGTAAGCTATGTTCTCCTTTTTAAATTAATGTCTCATACTTAAGTTATTATTATGCTTATTTAAGACGAAGTAATCATGATGTTGGGCTAAAAATATTAAAATTGGATAATTGGGCTTTGTACTATAATTGGGGTTTGGACAAAAGAACGACACTTGTGGAAATTAGACTATGGGCTATTAATGGGCTTTATATTTGTTTAACTAAATGATAGTTTGTTAATTTTAATATAAAGATTTACAATTGGATGTACCTATAGATAACCATATACACTCGATCGGACACGATGGGCGGGGTATTTATATGTACGAATAATCGTTCATTTAACCGGACACGGGAATGGATTAATAGTCTATGGAATTATTAAAACAGGGGTGAAATTATGTACAAGGACACTTGGCATAATTGATAACAAAGTATTAAAACCTTGGGTTACACGTAGTCGATATCCTGGTGTAATTATTAAACAAAGTATTAAAACCTTGTTACAGTTTAAGTCCCCAATTAGTTGGAATATTTGACTTCGGGTATAAGAATAAATTAACGAGGACACTCGCACTTTAAATTTGTAGAGACCCGTCCTAATCCATCCGGACGAAGTCCATATCGATTATAAACGATTCACAACAGTTGATTACATTGCGAGGTACTCAACCTCTATATGATACATTTTACAAACATTGCATTCGTTTTTGAAAAGACAATTTTTCATTACATCGAAAGTTGATAGCAGGAATACCCTTTCATAATACATCTAATTATAAATTGACTTAATAATAATCTTGATGAACGCAACGACTCGAATGCAACTTCTTTTGAAATATGTCATGAATGACTCCGAGTAATATCTCTATAATGAGCAAATGCACAGCGAAAGATTTCTTTCATACCTGAGAATAAACATGCTTTAAAGTGTCAACCAAAAGGTTGGTGAGTTCATTAGTTTAACATAACAATCATTTCAATATTTTAATTGACCACAAGATTTCATTTCCAATTCTCATAAATATACGTCTCATACATAGAGACAAAAATATCATTCATATGGATTGAACACCTGGTAACCGACATTCACAATATGCATATAAGAATATCCCCATCATTCCGGGATCCTCCTTCGGACATGATATAAATTTCGAAGTACTAAAGCATCCGGTACTTTGGATGGGGCTTGTTAGGCCCAATAGATCTATCTTTAGAGTTCGCGTCAATTAGGGTGTCTGTTCCCTAATTCTTAGATTACCAGACTAAAAAGGGGCATACTCCGTTTAATAATTCAGCCATAGAATGTAGTTTCATTTACTCGTGTCTATTTCGTAAAACAGTTATAAAAATAGCGCATGTATTCTCAGTCCCAAAAATATATATTGCAAAAGCATTTAAAAAGGGAATAATGAAACTCACCATACTGTATTTTGTAGTAAAAATACATATGACGTCATTTAACAAGTGTAGGGTTGACCTCGGATTCACGAACCTATATTATTTGTATATATATTAACACATATAATTGAAATCGATCGAATTTATATATTATTATTGATATACTTGTTATTTTAAAAAATTATATGTTATATGTTTTAATACAGTGTTATGTACTAATTGGCATTTGGTAAAATAATACTAATATTCATAAATAAAAGTTATAATCTCATTATAATGATAATAACAATGTTAATTCAAATAAAAATGATAATTTTAATAATAATGTTATTTTTTAAATAAAAATATAGTTTTAGTAACAATGATAATTTGAACAATAATGATAATAAAAAGTCGTATTATTTTTACAATAAAAATTATAATTTTGATAATAACTATTAATACTAATAATACTTGTTAATAATACTTATAATGATGTTAGTAGTAATAATATTAATAGTTATAATAATAACAATACCAATACTAATACTGAAAATAAAGATATATTACCTTTGATGAGTTAAAAGGCTTTTCCCCAAAAAAAATTTAACCTCAGACCAGGATCGAACCCACTACCTCTCGCTAACCTGAACTAACCCTTAACCATTTCGCCACTTATATTTTTATGATTTAAACCCCGCAGTATTATTTATAACCCGTCACTTATTTTCTTCCATTCCAACATCTCGGCCCAACAATTAAAATAGGATTCGGCCCATCCAAAATAAAACAGCCCAATCCGAATTTGCAGTCCAAAATAACCCTTAATCTAATCTATTTTCAGTTTAATAGAACCAGGTTGTAACAAAGGGTATGTATGGTTTCTTTAGTTCGACCGAAAGCAAAAAAAATCAACGCGTCATCATAAACATACACCATCCGTAACCTCTTCATCATCATTACATCATCAACAAACTCGTTATATTTGCTACAAAACCACTAAGTCCCCTTTCACTAATCTCCTAATCGCTATTTATCAAACAATACATAAAACCTCTTATTTTATTTGATTTCTTGGTCCAAAGTTTCCACATGGTTTAAAAAATAATGCAGCCACTAGTTGAATCCAATATGTAAATGATTTATTATATCAAATGGGTTAGTTGTTTTAGAAATTGTCGACCAAGGGAATGCCTTTTTGTCCCACTTGATTGATTGTACACACCATATGGCAAAACTTTAGACCCATCCTGCATAAACATAATACTTATGACCACACTTTTATTGCTTTTAAACCACTCCATGAATTATTATTGCACCCACCACTAGTTTCTTTATTTGAAGTTTAATGTTTTCATTATCATTGTGACAAAACGTGTGTAGGTCTATTAGAAATAGAAATCAAACGGAACTAGTAGGGCATGACTTGTTCTCTTTTCGAATAGTAACTGATTTAACGGTTTGTTTTTGGGTTTTGTTTATTTGATAAGCACCGTGACAGGCTGCAAGGATTTGTAGTAGTAGCATGTTTGTTTTGGGACGTTTCTTATGCAGAAAACAGAAGGCAGAATCAAAGTAGCAGCAGCGTATAGTAAACAACAAAAATATCGATAGTAGTTCGTTGGGTGGTTTTTGGAGAGAGTGGTGGTGAGAGAGAAAAAAGGTGGTATGGTGGTGGTAAGGTGGTCGATGGAAATTTGTGGTGGAAGGTGAAAGTTCAAAAGGTGGTAATTGTTTGTAATGGGTGGGGAAATTGGTGAGGTTAACCGATGGTGGTGGTTGTATAACTCACAAAACAAACAGAAGATAAATTCAAATATATTTTTTTTTTGTGTGATGATGATGGTGGTGCGGTAGTAAAGTTTAAGGTGATGGTTTGAATGACGGGTCGAGCAGAAAGACACTAGCAAGCAATAACACCCATATTGTTATGTTTGGATGATCGTAGAAGGCGAGTAGTAACATACAGAAGGCTTGAACAGTAATTAGTATTGGTTTGAAACCAAAAGACTAACCTTCGATCGAGTAGTTGTTGATGGTGATTAAAACAGGAGAATACTAGCAGCCGTTAGTCGGGGATGATGATTTGCGGTTGTGTGCTCGTGTTTTGCATAAGTTTAGCAAGAAACATAAGTAAGTAGTAAGTTGGGAAGGTTATTACAATAGGAGGATTGAGCAGTTGATGGTGAATGTTAATCATGCTAATGCATGTATGTATATATTATAGAAAGAGATAGAAACAGTCAACTGAATAATCTTTACAGCTCACCCATTGATTGTCGATATTAAATCACGGGTTCAAGAAAATTATAAAAAGTAAAAAATCATATATTGATGTCTAACAGAACAAATATTTGTTGTTATATTTTATATTTAATGAATATTAATAATTTATTAATTATATTAATAATAATAATAACAAAATAATACTAATAATAATAAGAGTAATAAAAAAATAATAATAATAACATTGTTAATGATAATAGTAATAAATTATATTATTGTCTAATAATAATAATAATACTAAATATGATAATTATATTAATGCTATTGATGTTAACAATAATAATGAAAGTAATAAATATAACATTTATATTTTATTTGTAATTAAATTTATTATATTAATATTACATATTATTAATTATGTAATATTTGATACTTATATAATAACATATATTGAATACTTAATATTCATATATTTTATATATATATTACAATATACATATAATATTAACTATATAAAAATCATATACATGTACATATATAGATTGATTTTTAATTCAAATGATTAAATTGTATTTTTATCATTTTATACTTTTATATTTATACTTATATATATATATATATATATATATATATATATATTTATTTATTTACAAACAATTATTCGTGAATCATCGGAAACAGGCAAATGTCAAATGAATATATGAAACAGTTCAAAAATTTTGAGACTCAAGATTACAGACTTTGCTTATCGTGTCGAAATCATATAAAGATTAAGTTTAAATTTAGTCGGAAATTCCCGGGTCATCACAGTACCTTCCCGTTAAAGAAATTTTGTCCCGAAATTTGAGTAAGGTGGTCATGGCTAACAATAAAAATGTTTTCATAACGAATATAAATTGATAACTAGAGTTTTATCATCGCTAAGTAACTGAATAGAATAATTAAGTTACTTGAAGCGTATGAGAGAAGCTATCGCAAAAGATTTGAATAGAGATTCGCCTTAGCTTTTGACGTAGTCAGGGTTGAATTTAGAAAATAAGGCGTGTCTTAGCTTTTTGACGTTGCCTTGGTTGAATTCCAGAATTCAAAGGATTAAAAGAAAATCTTCAAAATCTAAAAGATTTGATTCTTCTGTGAATAAGGAAATTAAGATCTCTATAATTAAATGCGATGATCTGCCTCGATTGTTCTGTCAGATGTTTCCACTGTAAATTTACCTCTTCCGTTTTATTATTCTCACAATTCTTATACTTCCTTCCTTAATCCATACTTCTAAATGTTGTAAAAATGCTTAATCCGGTACTGATTCTTGTCCTTCTTCTGACAATCACTTATGTCTTCCTCCTTTTTCATCTACCACTAGAGGAATCTGCTTTCTTCTATTTCGCCCTTGAGGTTATATTGTTTTTAATTCTCCCTTGTCTTTATGTTGCGATAAACATTGATATACACGGTTTGTAATTTATGTGTTGTTATCGGGCTTTATATTCTCCCTTATATTTCGAAGCTCTATGCTTTTGTTTTCTCTTCCCGACTTCAAGTCAAGCGAATAATGATCCAGAATTTGTAGATATAGAGTTTCGAATGATTATAATGTTCTAGGCAGGGAGGAATGTGATAGCACAATTTGATTTGTCAAATTACCAGAATCACTGAGGATAGAACTATCAAGAATATATTTTTTTTTATATGTTCAGAAGTTAATCAGAATGACAGAGTTATGTAACATGACACATGATGACGTTATAATCTGTGAATCATCATGTTCCATTTAGAAACTCAGCATGACTTACTGTAATATAATTACGTTGATCAAGTGTCATTATATTATACTAACTCATGCATCAGTTCCCAACATTAATTCAATACATTCATATTTTAAGCTCGAAAGTTTACAGAATATAGAAACTAACAGTTTCTATATGATGTAACACTGATAGCACGAAGAGATTAATGATTTCAGATAAGAATAGTTATAAAAATATCTTCAGAAATATGGAGGATATTTATAAGGAAAGATACGATGATATCTTGGAATATCTATGATCGAAGGATGATGAAGAATATCGTCCACAAGGGTTTAGAGTAAGGATCAAGACATTTGCTAAAGGCTTCAGCAGGCATTGAATCATTTGGATTCTTTGAAGTCAAACTTATTCTTTGTAATTTGTCCATGGTTTCCTTCATAGTTTCGCATAATCCGCTTTTCGGTACTAAATTTTCTATTGAGTTTTTCCAATACTCCATTCTTTATCATCAAACTTTCGACAGTTAAGGTCGTGTACAGTTTTTGCTGCTGTATTCAGCTTTTTCAGAATTTGTGGTATTGATTTGTAAACTGGGTGCTTTTCAGAATTTCAGAATGGAAAATCATAATTCTAAGAGAAAAATGTTATATGTTTACATATAACTGTTGATATAGACATGCTGCGAGATTTTGAAATACTGATTGCTGATTCTCAGTATTTGGTACGGCAATTCTCGTGATCAGATGCAGATGAGTAGATGATAGGATTTCAATAAATATAATAACTTTTCATAAGGTCAAAGATCAATGATGTTGCTGGTAAGTTTACTGCTAAGGTAGTGAGATATAAACGGTTTTCCGGTATTGTTGACGAAAGGCAACTTTTATATCATGGTTATAATAAGCTAATCTGAGTGAATAGTCGAAGTTGACTTGCTGGAGCTGTGACAAAATTTGCTACTTTAATAGGAATTACCAAGTTATTTTTGGTAATAATAATAATACTAAAGGAATTAGCACAGATACGTGTTAAACGTTTACTCAGGTTCCTAGTGTTTTTTAGGTGCATAACTATATGCGTCAATGTTTTCTTTCGTAGATAAAGTACGGTTGGTTCATCCTCTCGATTAAGGTGTTTTCAAAAATCATGAAAGGTTTGAACGCAGATTGTAATCGTCAAGATACAAATGAAGTTTAAGATGAAATCAAGTGGCAAACTTGAAGAATTGTTTAGCTTCATATGTTATAATCAATATTTTAATTCATTTTAATTGTCCAATGTTGGTAGTCCTCAGTTGATAGTCCACAGTTAGCAATTTAATAATTCATATATAGTTAAATATATAATATTCGAATTAATTAATACGTATCGTGACCCGTGTACATGTCTCAGACTCGATCACAACTCAAACTATATATATTATTATAGAATCAACCTCAACTCTGTATAGAGAACTCGATCATTACTGCATATAGAGTGTCTATGGTTATTCCAAATAATATATATAGATGCGTCGATATGATATATCAAAACCTTATATACGTGTCCCGATATTTAAAGTGCGTAAAATAAATAGCAGGAATTAAATGACGATAAATAAAGTGCGTAAAGTAAATAACAGAAATTAAATGACAAAAAATAAAATTGCGAGAATTAAATTGCGATAAAATAAATTGCGATAAATAAAATGTAATACGGAATTAACAGTTAGCGTGGATTCTTAACAAAATTTTTTTTTTCATAGTTAATTTGTTTGTTTCTAACAAATTTTATTTTTGTCCAATGTTTTCTTCATTATGCCACTTGTTGGATTTCGATAAGTCAAAATCCAAATATGAAATTGAATGAAAATGGTTATTCTGTGGTGAACGGATTCGTATATATGTGGATGTAAGTAGGATAGTAAATAACCGTTGAGTCAGATTCGAAGAATGTATAGTGTAACTTATTAATGTGAAATCTAAATATTCCTCGGGTATTACCTACCCGTTAAAATATTTTCATCATTAACAGTTTGTACGAAAGAATTTGCAATTACAATCTTTATGAATATATATATATATATATATATATATATATATATATATATATATATATATATATATATATATATATATATATATATACATACATATATATTTTCTTCAGATGTAATTATGGATTTAATGAGTCAATATGATATTAAGCTCATTTGATTTACCGTTAGAACGAGAATATATTATCTCTAAAACATTACAGATTACATAATCGCCATGTCAAACGAAGTTAATTGATGTAGAACGATTCATAGAACGATGATTATACTCGAGGTACAGAATGAGATGTTGAGGCATAGATTGTTGAAACTTTGGTTGTTGGTGATACTGGTGCCGTTGGTGCTGAGGCTGGTGATGTTACTGGTGTTGGTGATACTGCTGGTGCTTGCAAATTGTGTACCGTGCTCTCTAAAGTTAATACTCGAGCTCGAAGTTCTTTAACTTCTTCTACTAACCCTGGTTGGTTATCAGTGTGAGGTAGAGGTCGGATATCTTCTCTAGTTCTGTTAATGGTAGCCTCAAGACGAAAAATTCTTGCAAAAAGGGTATAAACAGTGTTGCGAACAGGTTCGCCGGTGAGCGGGTCGAGTACTCCAAGGTTAGGTGGTAGATTCGGTTCATGATATGGAGTACCTTCTTCCCTTCTCCATAGGGTGAGTATGTGGCGAACCCACCCCCATTTTCTCCAGTAATCACGGTAGTTGATTGGTTGGTGTGCTCCTGTCACGCTGTCTTCGGAGTCAGAGGAACTTGTCGATTCGTAGAGGCCATCTTACGCGATCTCAGGAAAGATTTTTGGTATGAAGAGTTTAGTGACAGCAATTGATAGTTGGATGGTATTCTCAATGCATAATTTGCATAGATATATATAGTACCAGGATCCCTTAAATTAAGGAGAAATTTACGAGAGATATCAGGCAAGGTCTATAGTAACAGATACGCTAAGATATGAATTATCAGATACGCTAAGATATGAATTTTATCTATACACTATTCATGCATTCAATGCAGTAAAACGTGTCTAGACTAAGAATAATGAGTAGTTAATTTCCTAAGGATGATAAGCAGATGATTTTCAACAAAAATGATAAGCAAAACTTTTGACATGCAGGCACGGTCGAAGTCCAGACTCACTAATGCATCCTAATGACTATTAGTTAGACACACTAATGCAAGACCTGGTTCGCTTAGACTACCGCTCTGATACCAACTGTAGAGACCCGTCCTAATCCATCCGGACGAAGTCCATATCGATTATAAACGATTCACAACAGTTGATTACATTGTGAGGTACTCGACCTCTATATGATACATTTTACAAATATTGCATTCGTTTTTGAAAAGACAATCTTTCATTACATCGAAAGTTAACAGCAGGCATACCCTTTCATAATACATCTAATTATAAATTGACTTAATAATAATCTTGATGAACGCAACGACTCGAATGCAACTTCTTTTGAAATATGTCATGAATGACTCCAAGTAATATCTCTATAATGAGCAAATGCACAGCGGAAGATTTCTTTCATACCTGAGAATAAACATGCTTTAAAG
Organism: Rutidosis leptorrhynchoides; assembly: GCF_046630445.1. NCBI lineage: Eukaryota > Viridiplantae > Streptophyta > Magnoliopsida > Asterales > Asteraceae > Rutidosis > Rutidosis leptorrhynchoides. Next base: position 42,692,184 of record NC_092340.1, read on the forward strand.
TGTCAACCAAAAGGTTGGTGAGTTCATTAGTTTAACATAACAATCATTTCAATATTTTAATAGACCACAAGATTTCATTTCCAATTCTCATAAATATACGTCTCATACATAGAGACAAAAATATCATTCATATGGATTGAACACCTGGTAACCGACATTCACAATATGCATATAAGAATATCCCCATCATTCCGGGATCCTCCTTCGGACATGATATAAATTTCGAAGTACTAAAGCATCCGGTACTTTGGATGGGGCTTGTTAGGCCCAATAGATCTATCTTTAGAGTTCGCGTCAATTAGGGTGTCTGTTCCCTAATTCTTAGATTACCAGACTAAAAAGGGGCATACTCCGTTTAATAATTCAGCCATAGAATGTAGTTTCATTTACTCGTGTCTATTTCGTAAAACATTTATAAAAATAGCGCATGTATTCTCAGTCCCAAAAATATATATTGCAAAAGCATTTAAAAAGGGAATAATGAAACTCATCATACTGTATTTTGTAGTAAAAATACATATGACGTCATTTAACAAGTGTAGGGTTGACCTCGGATTCACGAACCTATATTATTTGTATATATATTAACACATATAATTGAAATCGATCGAATTTATATATTATTATTGATATACTTGTTATTTTAAAAAATTATATGTTATATGTTTTAATACAGTGTTATGTACTAATTGGCATTTGGTAAAATAATACTAATATTAATAAATAAAAGTTATAATCTCATTATAATGATAATAACAATGTTAATTCAAATAAAAATGATAATTTTAATAATAATGTTATTTTTTAAATAAAAATATAGTTTTAGTAACAATGATAATTTGAACAATAATGATAATAAAAAGTCGTATTATTTTTACAATAAAAATTATAATTTTGATAATAACTATTAATACTAATAATACTTGTTAATAATACTTATAATGATGTTAGTAGTAATAATATTAATAGTTATAATAATAACAATACCAATACTAATACTGAAAATAAAGATATATTACCTTTGATGAGTTAAAAGGCTTTTCCCCAAAAAAAATTTAACCCCAGACCAGGCTCGAAGCCACTACCTCCCGCTAACCTGAACTAACCCTTAACCATTTCGCCACTTATATTTTTATGATTTAAACCCCGCTGTATTATTTATAACCCGTCACTTATTTTCTTCCATTCCAACATCTCGGCCCAACAATTAAAATAGGATTCGACCCATCCAAAATAAAACAGCCCAATCCGAATTTGCAGTCCAAAATAACCCTTAATCCAATCTATTTTCAGTTTAATGGAACCAGGTTGTAACAAAGGGTGTGTAGGGTTTCTTTAGTTCGACCGAAAGCAAAAAAAATCAACGCGTCATCATAAACATACACCATCCGTAACCTCTTCATCATCATTACATCATCGACAAACTCGTTATATTTGCTACAAAACCACTAAGTCCCCTTTCACTAATCTCCTAATCGCTATTTATCAAACAATACATATAACCTCTTATTTTATTTGATTTCTTGGTCCAAAGTTTCCACATGGTTTAAAAAATAATGCAGCCACTAGTTGAATCCAATATGTAAATGATTTATTATATCAAGTGGGTTAGTTGTTTTAGAAATTGTCGACCAAGGGAATGCCTTTTTGTCCCACTTGATTGATTGTACACACCATATGGCAAAACTTTAGACCCATCATGTATAAACATAATACTTATGACCACACTTTTATTGCTTTTAAACCACTCCATGAATTATTATTGCACCCACCACTAGTTTCTTTATTTGAAGTTTAATGTTTTCATTATCATTGTGACAAAACGTGTGTAGGTCTATTAGAAATAGAAATCAAACGGAACTAGTAGGGCATGACTTGTTCTCTTTTCGAATAGTAACTGATTTAACGGTTTGTTTTTGGGTTTTGTTTATTTGATAAGCACCGTGACAGGCTGCAAGGATTTGTAGTAGTAGCATGTTTGTTTTGGGACGTCACTTATGTAGAAAACAGAAGGCAGAATCAAAGTAGCAGCAGCGTATAGTAAACAACAAAAATATCGATAGTAGTTCGTTGGGTGGTTTTTGGAGAGAGTGGTGGTGAGAGAGAAAAAAGGTGGTATGGTGGTGGTATGGTGGTCGATGGAAATTTGTGGTGGAAGGTGAAAGTTCAAAGGTGGTAATTGTTTGTAATGGGTGGGGAAATTGGTGAGGTTAACCGATGGTGGTGGTTGTATAACTCACAAAACAAACAGAAGATAAATTCAAATATATATATATTTTTTTGTGATGATGATGGCGGTGCTGTAGTAAAGTTTAAGGTGATGGTTTGAATGACGGGTCGAGCAGAAAGACACTAGCAAGGAATAACACCCATATTGTTATGTTTAGATGATCGTAGAAGGCGAGTAGTAACATACAGAAGGCTTGAACAGTAATTAGTATTGGTTTGAAACCAAAAGACTAACCTTCGATCGAGTAGTTGTTGATGGTGATCAAAACAGGAGAATACTAGCAGCCGTTAGTCGTGGATGATGATTTGCGGTTGTGTGCTCGTGTTTTGCATAAGTTTAGCAAGAAACATAAGTAAGTAGTAAGTTGGGAAGGTTATTACAATAGGAGGATTGAGCAGTTGATGGTGAATGTTAATCATGCTAATGCATGTATGTATATATTATAGAAAGAGATAGAAACAGTCAACTGAATAATCTTTACAGCTCACCCATTGATTGTCGATATTAAATCACGGGTTCAAGAAAATTATAAAAAGTAAAAAATCATATATTTATGTCTAACAGAACAAATATTTGTTGTTATATTTTATATTTAATGAATATTAATAATTTATTAATTATATTAATAATAATAACAACAAAATAATACTAATAATAATAAGAGTAATAAAAAAATAATAATAATAACATTGTTAATGATAATAGTAATAAATTATATTATTGTCTAATAATAATAATAATACTAAATATGATAATTATATTAATGCTATTGATGTTAACAATAATAATGAAAGTAATAAATATAACATTTATATTTTATTTGTAATTAAATTTATTATATTAATATTACATATTATTAATTATGTAATATTTGATACTTATATAATAACATATATTGAATACTTAATATTCATATATTTTATATATATTACAATAAACATATAATATTAACTATATAAAAATCATATACATGTACATATATAGATTGATTTTTAATTCAAATGATTAAATTGTATTTTTATCATTTTATACTTTTATATTTATACTTATATATATATATATCTATATTTATTTACAAACAATTATTCGTGAATCATTGGAAACAGGCAAATGTCAAATGAATATATGAAACAGTTCAAAAATTTTGAGACTCAAGATTACAGACTTTGCTTATCGTGTCGAAATCATATAAAGATTAAGTTTAAATTTAGTCGGAAATTCCCGGGTCGTCACAAAATTTATGACCGATGGACTGTTATGGACAAAAACCAGACGGACATATTAAATAATCCAGGACAAAGGACAATTAACCCATGGGTATAAAACTAAAATCAACACGTCGACCATCATGGTTACGGAAGTTTGAATAAGCATAATATATTTTATTTCATATTTCCTCGTACTTTTATTTATTATCATTTTAATTATTGTTATTTATTTTATATTGTTAGTTAAATATCGTCATTTACTTTACGCTTCGCTTAAAATATAAAATTGACAAACCGGTCATTAAACGGTAAAACCCCCTTTTATATATTATTAATATAATAAATTTTTACGAATATAATTGTTTAAAATATAGTGTGAAATAAGCCAGCTCCTTGTGGAACGAACCGGACTTATTAAAAAACTACACTACTCTACGATTAGGTACACTGCCTATAGTGTTGTAGCAAGGTTTAGGTATATCCCATTTGTAAATAAATAATTAAAACTTGTGTAATTTGTATCGCTTTTCCTAGTAAAAATATAAACTATTTCATACCCCCACGCTACGACATCACTACCCGATCATTTATTTCTATACTACATAATAATTCTTCACACTATACTTTATATACAGGTCTACGCATATTGAATAATCGTACCCAATCGTTAAAAGTAGAATTACCATACCTCTGTGTAAGTAATTCTCTAATCCGTTTGCCTAATCCTACAGCTTCTAACGGTTTCCATTCTATTACCCTAGGTACTTCAACAGCTTTAGAATGAAGAGTGTGCAAGCCCCTTTGATATTTTGGATAATCTATCCAACGTCTGTCTAATCTCAAGTTCGGGTGCAAATCTTCCACGTGCATATCTGAAAATGTCATAACTGGATGAGGTATATCTTGTTTGTAATAGTTATCAACATCCTGTTGTTCCGCATTCTCAGGAGGAGCAATGCGAGCTTGGGATGAAGATTCACCCCTTTCAGTCTGCAAAACACATCAAACACAATTTTTGTGCATCCAAATATGCATTAGTGTCAGCAAAATCATCAATCAAAATAATTACAATGACATGTTCAATTTATATCAAACTTATGCTCATTTTCATATTTTTATCAAATCTACAGTTTTTCAAATAAGCATATACGAAAATGTTCGCCAAGTTCATAAGCATTCAACTCAAATAACATGTCAAAATAATCATTATTAGCAATTAAACAAGTTTCAAATGGCATTATCTCTCAAAAATCAAGTTCATGAATTTTAGACTTGAAAAAGTCCACTTTAATTCTCAAAAATTATGTTTAGGCTCAAAGTTTGGATCTTTTAACTACCTAAACATGTTACATTACTTAATTTAGCAATAATTCATGACAAAAATCGGCCATAACCTGTTTATATCAAAAAGCCCCAAATTGCTCAAGAACACAAACCCTAGATTACTCAAAATTTGAAGTTTAAGGCTTCTAATCATGTTAAATAGCATCAATCTAGCTTATATAAGCATAATACACAAACAATTTAAGCATAATTACACTAAAAAGCATCAAAATCGAATTGGGTATAAAATTGCTCAAGAACACTAAATATTCGGATTAAAGGGTGTTTTGATGAAGAAATTACCGTTTTCCTTGAGTAATTCCTTGATAGCATCCTTCTCAACATGATTTTGTGAAAGATTTTATGATTTTTGGTGAAAAATTGCGAATTTGGGAGGTTTTTGTGTGTGTTTTTCGGGTATTTTCGCAGTTATTTGGGTGTGGGTGTTGGTAAACTGATATGTTCTTGCGTTTTATTTTTTTCTGTATTTTACGAACTCCGCGAGTCGCGGTGTCCTTTTTTTTTATATATAAAAACTTAACTTATAAAACAATTAATTAATTAATTTTTAAATTTCGTTTCCCTTGTTATTTAGGACGAGGTCGTTTCGGAACGATGTCCTAGTCCGTCCCTTGACAAAATTTTAAAATTTGTCAATTTAAAGCGCGGTTTTAAAAGCAAAGATTTTTGGGTTTTTTAAATTTTTTTGGCATACTTTAATTCAATAAGATTAAAAATAATGATAATAAAAGTTCTCGTCCCTCCCTCGGGTAAAGCAATTTCGGCTCAACGACCTAGTCTTCAACTTACGACGAATTTTAAAAATCGTATTTTTAACTTAATGAGATAAAGTAAATTTTTGTTTTTAAATTCACACCAAACTTAAATTTAAAATGCATAAAATTAAAAATTCATATTATTAAAAATTCATACCAAACTTATATTTAATTTTGTTTTTATACATACAAACTTATATTAAAAATATTAATTTTTAAAATATTTACAATTTTAAATATATTGATTTAAAAAGTTTACAATATCAATTTACGATTTATATATTAATTTTAAAAACATGGTAAAAATAAAATTAAAAATCTTTTTGGCTTTTATTCCACTTTAATCAATCAAATATTATCAAAAATATGCGCCCCTCTTTTCGGTAAAGTAATTTCGATTCCATGACCTAATTTAACTCATGACGAATTTTTGAAATATTTTGAGTTGATTGATTAAAGATATTTATACCTTAAGAATAAACGTTAAATTTCGCAGTGATGTAATAAATTTTTGTATGATATCAATAATTTCGGTCGCAAGTCCTAATTTTATTGAATACCAATTTAATACTTTATAGCGAACAAATTAGCGTTTATTATCAAAAGGTTAAAAATAAAAATAAAAATAAAAACTGTACAGACTTACCTGTGAGATAGTATTCTTAGTGATATGCTCTAGCCCACTCATAAGATAGTCGGACTAATTGATTTTCCATGGCTACATAGGCGTAACCTCGAGCATTCAATGTTTTTTCTTCTAAACATATGAACGGTCCATCTCTGCATAAAGTAACAAATTCGGTGTTTGAATAGGTTTGATTATTTGAACATTTACCTTCGTGTGACCATTTTCCGCATTTGTGACATCTTTCAAGGTGTCGTGCTCTTCTTTTCGCTGCGGATTTTGATTTTCCTTTACCAAATTGTAACTTATTATCTTCGCATCTGGATTCTTTTCTTACTCCGTCCAATTTTTCTCTGATTACTGATACCAGTTCACTCGGAAGTGTGTCATTATTACGTTTAGTAATCAAAGCGTGTAGCATTATGAAATGTCCCGTTCTTATTGATTAAAAACGTTCCATATTAATTGATTTCGTTGCGAGGTTTTGACCTCTATATGAGACGTTTTTCAAAGACTGCATTCATTTTAAAACAAACCATAACCTTTATTTCATCAATAAAGGTTTAAAAAGCTTTACGTAGATTATCAAATAATGATAATCTAAAATATCCTGTTTACACACGACCATTACATAATGGTTTACAATACAAATATGTTACAACAAAATAAGTTTCTTGAATGCAGTTTTTACACAATATCATACAAGCATGGACTCCAAATCTCGTCCTTATTTAAGTATGCGACAGCGGAAGCTCTTAATAATCACCTGAGAATAAACATGCTTAAAACGTCAACAAAAATGTTGGTGAGTTATAGGTTTAACCTATATGTATCAAATCGTAACAATAGACCACAAGATTTCATATTTCAATACACATCCCATACATAGAGATAAAAATCATTCATATGGTGAACACCTGGTAACTGACATTAACAAGATGCATATATATAAGAATATCCCCATTATTCCGGGACACCCTTCGGATATGATATAAATTTCGAAGTACTAAAGCATCCGGTACTTTGGATGGGGTTTGTTAGGCCCAATAGATCTATCTTTAGGATTCGCGTCAATTAGGGTGTCTGTTCCCTAATTCTTAGATTACCAGACTTAATAAAAAGGGGCATATTCGATTTTGATAATTCAACCATAGAATGTAGTTTCACGTACTTGTGTCTATTTTGTAAATCATTTATAAAACCTGCATGTATTCTCATCCCAAAAATATTAGATTTTAAAAGTGGGACTATAACTCACTTTCACAGATTTTTACTTCGTCGGGAAGTAAGACTTGGCCACTGGTTGATTCACGAACCTATAACAATATATACATATATATCAAAGTATGTTCAAAATATATTTACAACACTTTTAATATATTTTGATGTTTTAAGTTTATTAAGTCAGCTGTCCTCGTTAGTAACCTACAACTAGTTGTCCACAGTTAGATGTACAGAAATAAATCGATAAATATTATCTTGAATCAATCCACGACCCAGTGTATACGTATCTCAGTATTGATCACAACTCAAACTATATATATTTTGGAATCAACCTCAACCCTGTATAGCTAACTCCAACATTCACATATAGAGTGTCTATGGTTGTTCCGAAATATATATAGATGTGTCGACATGATAGGTCGAAACATTGTATACGTGTCTATGGTATCTCAAGATTACATAATATACAATACAAGTTGATTAAGTTATGGTTGGAATAGATTTGTTACCAATTTTCACGTAGCTAAAATGAGAAAAATTAACCAATCTTGTTTTACCCATAACTTCTTCATTTTAAATCCGTTTTGATTGAATCAAATTGCTATGGTTTCATATTGAACTCTATTTTATGAATCTAAACAGAAAAAGTATAGGTTTATAGTCAGAAAAATAAGTTACAAGTCGTTTTTGTAAAAGTAGTCATTTCAGTCGAAAGAACGACGTCTAGATGACCATTTTAGAAAACATACTTCCACTTTGAGTTTAACCATAATTTTTGGATATAGTTTCATGTTCATAATAAAACTCATTTTCTCAGAATAACAACTTTTAAATCAAAGCTTATCATAGTTTTTAATTAACTAACCCAAAACAACCCGCGGTGTTACTACGACGGCGTAAATCCGGTTTTACGGTGTTTTTCGTGTTTTCAGGTTTTAAATCATTAAGTTAGCATATCATATAGATATAGAACATGTGTTTAGTTGATTTTAAAAGTCAAGTTAGAAGGATTAACTTTTGTTTGCGAACAAGTTTAGAATTAACTAAACTATGTTCTAGTGATTACAAGTTTAAACCTTCGAATAAGATAGCTTTATACGTATGAATCGAATGATGTTATGAACATCATTACTACCTTAATTTCCTTGGATAAACCTACTGGAAAAGAGAAAAATGGATCTAGCTTCAACGGATCCTTGGATGGCTCGAAGTTCTTGAAGCAGAATCATGACACGAAAACAAGTTCAAGTAAGATCATCACTTGAAATAAGATTGTTATAGTTATAGAAATTGAACCAAAGTTTGAATATGATTATTACCTTGTATTAGAATGATAACCTACTGTAAGAAACAAAGATTTCTTGAGGTTGGATGATCACCTTACAAGATTGGAAGTGAGCTAGCAAACTTGAAAGTATTCTTGATTTTATGTAACTAGAACTTGTAGAATATATGAAGAACACTTAGAACTTGAAGATAGAACTTGAGAGAGATCAATTAGATGAAGAAAATTGAAGAATGAAAGTGTTTGTAGGTGTTTTTGGTCGTTGGTGTATGGATTAGATATAAAGGATATGTAATTTTGTTTTCATGTAAATAAGTCATGAATGATTACTCATATTTTTGTAATTTTATGAGATATTTCATGCTAGTTGCCAAATGATGGTTCCCACATGTGTTAGGTGACTCACATGGGCTGCTAAGACCTGATCATTGGAGTGTATATACCAATAGTACATACATCTAAAAGCTGTGTATTGTACGAGTACGAATACGGGTGCATACGAGTAGAATTGTTGATGAAACTGAACGAGGATGTAATTGTAAGCATTTTTGTTAAGTAGAAGTATTTTAATAAGTGTATTGAAGTCTTTCAAAAGTGTATAAATACATATTAAAACACTACATGTATATACATTTTAACTGAGTCGTTAAGTCATCGTTAGTCGTTACATGTAAGTGTTGTTTTTAAACCTTTAGGTTAACGATCTTGTTAAATGTTGTTAACCCAATGTTTATAATATCAAATGAGATTTTAAATTATTATATTATCATGATATTATCATGTATGAATATCTCTTAATATTATATATATACATTAAATGTCTTTACAATGATAATCGTTACATATATGTCTCGTTTAAAAATCATTAAGTTAGTAGTCTTGTTTTTACATATGTAGTTCATTGTTAATATACTTAATGATATGTTTACTTATCATAGTATCATGTTAACTATATATATATCCATATATATGTCATCATATAGTTTTTACAAGTTTTAACGTTCGTGAATCACCGGTCAACTTGGGTGGTCAATTGTCTATATGAAACATATTTCAATTAGTCGAGTCTTAACAAGTTTGATTGCTTAACATGTTGGAAACATTTAATCATGTAAATATAAATCTCAATTAATATATATAAACATGGAAAAGATCGGGTCACTACAGTACCTACCCGTTAAATAAATTTCGTCCCGAAATTTTAAGCTGTTGAAGGTGTTGACGAATCTTCTGGAAATAGATGCGGGTATTTCTTCTTCATCTGATCTTCACGCTCCCAGGTGAACTCGGGTCCTCTACGAGCATTCCATCGAACCTTAACAATTGGTATCTTGTTTTGCTTAAGTCTTTTAACCTCACGATCCATTATTTCGACGGGTTCTTCGATGAATTGGAGTTTTTCGTTGATTTGGATTTCATCTAGCGGAATAGTGAGATCTTCTTTAGCAAAACATTTCTTCAAATTCGAGACGTGGAAAGTGTTATGTACAGCCGCGAGTTGTTGAGGTAACTCAAGTCGGTAAGCTACTGGTCCGACACGATCAATAATCTTGAATGGTCCAATATACCTTGGATTTAATTTCCCTCGTTTACCAAATCGAACAACGCCTTTCCAAGGTGCAACTTTAAGCATGACCATCTCTCCAATTTCAAATTCTATATCTTTTCTTTTAATGTCAGCGTAGCTCTTTTGTCGACTTTGGGCGGTTTTCAACCGTTGTTGAATTTGGATGATTTTCTCGGTAGTTTCTTGTATAATCTCCGGACCCGTAATCTGTCTATCCCCCACTTCACTCCAACAAATCGGAGACCTGCACTTTCTACCATAAAGTGCTTCAAACGGCGCCATCTCAATGCTTGAATGGTAGCTGTTGTTGTAGGAAAATTCTGCTAATGGTAGATGTCGATCCCAACTGTTTCCGAAATCAATAACACATGCTCGTAGCATGTCTTCAAGCGTTTGTATCGTCCTTTCGCTCTGCCCATCAGTTTGTGGATGATAGGCAGTACTCATGTCTAGACGAGTTCCTAATGCTTGCTGTAATGTCTGCCAGAATCTTGAAATAAATCTGCCATCCCTATCAGAGATAATAGAGATTGGTATTCCATGTCTGGAGACGACTTCCTTCAAATACAGTCGTGCTAACTTCTCCATCTTGTCATCTTCTCTTATTGGCAGGAAGTGTGCTGATTTGGTGAGACGATCAACTATTACCCAAATAGTATCAAAACCACTTGCAGTCCTTGGCAATTTAGTGATAAAATCCATGGTAATGTTTTCCCATTTCCATTCCGGGATTTCGGGTTGTTGAAGTAGACCTGATGGTTTTTGATGCTCAGCTTTGACCTTAGAACACGTCAAACATTCTCCTACGTATTTAGCAACATCGGCTTTCATACCCGGCCACCAAAAATGTTTCTTGAGATCCTTCTACATCTTCCCCGTTCCAGGATGTATTGAGTATCTGGTTTTATGAGCTTCTCTAAGTACCATTTCTCTCATATCTCCAAATTTTGGTACCCAAATCCTTTCAGCCCTATACCGGGTTCCGTCTTCCCGAATATTAAGATGCTTCTCCGATCCTTTGGGTATTTCATCCTTTAAATTTCCCTCTTTTAAAACTCCTTGTTGCGCCTCCTTTATTTGAGTAGTAAGGTTATTATGAATCATTATATTCATAGATTTTACTCGAATGGGTTCTCTGTCCTTCCTGCTCAAGGCATCGGCTACCACATTTGCCTTCCCCGGGTGGTAACGAATCTCAAAGTCGTAATCATTCAATAATTCAATCCACCTACGCTGCCTCATATTCAGTTGTTTCTGATTAAATATGTGTTGAAGACTTTTGTGGTCGGTATATATAATACTTTTGACCCCATATAAGTAGTGCCTCCAAGTCTTTAATGCAAAAACAACCGCGCCTAATTCCAAATCATGCGTTGTATAATTTTGTTCGTGAATCTTCAATTGTCTAGACGCATAAGCAATCACCTTCGTTCGTTGCATTAATACACAACCGAGACCTTGCTTTGATGCGTCACAATAAATCACAATATCATCATTCCCTTCAGGCAATGACAATATAGGTGCCGTAGTTAGCTTTTTCTTCAATAACTGAAACGCTTTCTCTTGTTCATCATTCCATTCAAATTTCTTCCCTTTATGCGTTAATGCGGTCAAGGGTTTTGCTATTCTGGAAAAGTCTTGGATGAACCTTCTGTAGTAACCAGCTAGTCCTAAAAACTGGCGTATGTGTTTCGGAGTTTTCGGGGTTTCCCACTTTTCAACAGTTTCTATCTTTGCCGGATCCACCTTAATACCTTCTTTGTTCACTATGTGACCGAGGAATTGAACTTCTTCCAACCAAAATGCACACTTTGAAAACTTAGCGTACAATTCTTCCTTCCTCAATACTTCTAACACCTTTCTCAAATGTTCACCGTGTTCTTGGTCATTCTTTGAGTAAATAAGTATGTCATCAATGAAAACAATGACAAACTTGTCAATGTATGGTCCACACACTCGGTTCATAAGGTCCATGAACACAGCTGGTGCATTAGTTAAACCAAACGGCGTGACCATAAACTCGTAATGACCGTAACGTGTTCTGAAAGCAGTCTTTGGAATATCATCTTCTTTCACCCTCATTTGATGATACCCGGAACGTAAGTCAATCTTTGAATAAACAGACGAGCCTTGTAGTTGATCAAATAAGTCATCGATTCTCGGTAGTGGGTAGCGGTTCTTGATGGTAAGTTTGTTCAACTCTCGGTAGTCGATACACAACCTGAAAGTACCATCTTTCTTCTTGACAAACAAAACAGGAGCTCCCCACGGTGATGTGCTTGGTCGAATGAAACCACGCTCTAAAAGTTCTTGTAATTGGCTTTGCAGTTCTTTCATCTCGCTGGGTGCGAGTCTGTAAGGAGCACGAGCTATTGGTGCAGCTCCTGGTACAAGATCTATTTGAAATTCAACGGATCGATGTGGGGGTAATCCCGGTAATTCTTTCGGAAATACATCGGGAAATTCTTTTGCGACGGGAACATCATTGATGCTCTTTTCTTCAGTTTGTACTTTCTCAACGTGTGCTAGAACAGCATAGCAACCTTTTCTTATTAGTTTTTGTGCCTTCAAATTACTAATAAGATGTAGCTTCGTGTTGCCCTTTTCTCCGTACACCATTAAGGGTTTTCCTTTTTCTCGTATAATGCGAATTGCATTTTTGTAACAAACGATCTCTGCTTTCACTTCTTTCAACCAGTCCATACCGATTATCACATCAAAACTCCCTAACTCTACTGGTATCAAATCAATCTTAAATGTTTCGCTAACCAGTTTAATTTCTCGATTCCGACATATATTATCTGCTGAAATTAATTTACCATTTGCTAATTCGAGTAAAAATTTACTATCCAAAGGCGTCAATGGACAACTTAATTTAGCACAAAAATCTCTACTCATATAGCTTCTATCCGCACCCGAATCAAATAAAACATAAGCAGATTTATTGTCAATAAGAAACGTACCCGTAACAAGCTCCGGGTCTTCCTGTGCCTCTGCCGCATTAATATTGAAAACTCTTCCGCGGCCTTGTCCATTCGTGTTCTCCTGGTTCGGGAAATTTCTAATAATGTGGCCCGGTTTTCCACATTTATAACAAACTACATTGGCATAACTTGCTCCAACACTACTTGCTCCGCCATTACTCGTTCCGACACCATTTGTTCCTTTCGTTCTATTAACCCCTGGTCCGTAGACATCACACTTCGCCGCGCTATGACCATTTCTTTTACACTTGTTGCAAAATTTGGTGCAGAACCCCGAGTGATACTTTTCACACCTTTGGCATAGCGGCTTCTGATTGTTGTTGTTGTTGCGGTTATTATTGTTGTTAAGATGATTGTTGTGGTTGCTGTTGTTGTTGTTGTTGTTGTTGGGCCGTTTGTTGTAGTTGCGATTGATGTTGCGATTGTTAGGATAGTTGTTGCGATTATTGTTATAATTGCTGTTGTTGTTGTATTGGTGATTCTTATCACCGTTTTCCTCCCACTTTCTTTTGACTTGCTTCACATTGGCCTCTTCAGCAGTCTGTTCTTTAATTCTTTCTTCAATCTGGTTCACTAGTTTGTGAGCCATTATACATGCCTGTTGTATGGAGGCGGGCTCGTGTGAACTTATATCTTCTTGGATTCTTTCCGGTAATCCTTTCACAAACGCGTCGATCTTCTCTTCCTCATCTTCGAATGCTCCCGGACACAATAGGCACAATTCTGTGAATCGTCTTTCGTACGTGGTAATATCAAATCCTTGGGTTCGTAACCCTCTAAGTTCTGTCTTGAGCTTATTGACCTCGGTTCTGGGACGGTACTTCTCGTTCATCAAGTGCTTGAATGCTGACCACGGTAGTGCGTACGCATCGTCTTGTCCCACTTGCTCTAGATAGGTATTCCACCATGTTAACGCAGAACCTGTGAAGGTATGCGTAGCGTACTTCACTTTGTCCTCTTCAGTACACTTACTTATGGCAAACACCGATTCAACCTTCTCGGTCCACCGTTTCAATCCGATCGGTCCTTCGGTTCCATCAAATTCCAAAGGTTTGCAGGCAGTGAATTCTTTGTAGGTGCATCCTACACGATTTCCTGTACTGCTAGATCCAAGGTTATTGTTGGTATGTAGCGCAGCCTGTACTGCGGCTATGTTTGAAGCTAGAAAAGTACGGAATTCCTCTTCATTCATATTCACGGTGTGTCGAGTAGTCGGTGCCATTTCCTTCAAAATAGTCAAATGGAACAAGTTAATCATACAGAATATTAAGAGTAGTTAATAGTATTTCGTAGCATAATATGAACTCATTTATAAAAGCTTTTTCTTCATATTAGCGTTTTATAAGTTTAAATTCGGGTAGTACCTACCCGTTAAGTTCATATTTAGTAGCTAATATACAATTCAACTACTACAATTCTATATGAAAAACTGATTATAATAATATTTCGCGTTCAAACTTTTATACAATATTTTACAAACTTACAATACCGCTTATTTTACATAAAGCATGAAATATAGCACACAATAACTTTGATACAAGATAGTTGTGAAGATAATTCTAGCTAGTACACAAGTCGTTCAGCAAAGGCAATAAAGACACGTAATTCATACGTCCAGAAACAAGTCATGCATTCTGGTTTTACTAGGACTACTTCCCATCCTTGGTCTTGTGCAACATAACCATTATGGCCGTTGATAAGACAGCGTGTTGTAACGTCGTCAAAGGGACGAGGGTTACGTAATGTCCAACAGTCCCGTAACAATCTAAAAACCTCATTTCTTACCCCAATTACCGACTCCGTCACTTGTGGGAACGTTTTGTTTAATAGCTGTAGCCCGATGTTCTTTTTCTCACTTTGGTGAGAAGCGAACATTACTAACCCATAAGCATAGCATGCTTCTTTATGTTGCATGTTAGCCGCTTTTTCTAAATCATGAAGTCCTATATTCGGATACATTGAGTCAAAATAATTTCTTAACCCGTTGCGTAAAATAGCATTTGGGTTCCCCGCAATATATGCATCAAAGTAAACACATCGTAACTTATGGGTTTCCCAATGTGATATCCCCCATCTTTCAAACGAAAGTCTCTTATAAACCAAGACATTCTTGGAACGTTCTTCGAATGTCTTACAAACTGATCTCGCCTTAAATAGTTGTGCCGAGGAATTCTGACCGACTCTAGACAAGATTTCATCAATCATGTCTCCGGGTAGGTCTCTTAAAATATTGGGTTGTCTATCCATTTTGCGTTTTTATACTGTAAAATAGACAAGAGTTAGATTCATAAAAAAAAAAATACTTATTAATACAAGCAATTTTTACATATATCATAAAGCATAAGCACACTATATTGCATATATTACACCACATGAATACAACTATCTTATTCCGACTCGCTTGTTTCTTCTTCTTCTTCGGTTTTGGTTCGTTTTGCCAAGTTTCTAGGGATATATGATTTTCCCCTAATACGAGCCGTCGTTATCCACATTGGTTTAGAAAAACCTGGTGTTCTAGAGGTTCCCGGGTCATTGTTACAACTTAAGGACTTCGGGGGTTGACGATACATATAAAGTTCATCGGGGTTGGAATTAGATTTCTCTATTTTTATGCCCTTTCCCTTATTATTTTCTTTTGCCTTTTTAAATTCAGTTGGGGTAATTTCTATAACATCATCGGAATTCTCGTCGGAATCCGATTCATCGGAGAATTGGTAATCCTCCCAATATTTTGCTTCCTTGGCGGAAACACCATTGACCATAATTAACCTTGGTCGGTTGGTTGAGGATTTTCTTTTACTTAACCGTTTTATTATTTCCCCCACCGGTTCTATTTCTTCATCCGGTTCCGATTCTTCTTCCGGTTCCGATTCTTATTCCGGTTCCGACTCTTCTTCCGGTTCCTCTTCGGGAACTTGTGAATCAGTCCACGAATCATTCCAATTTACATTTGACTCTTCATTATTATTAGGTGAGTCAATGGGACTTGTTCTAGAGGTAGACATCTATCACATAATATATAACGCGTTAAGAGATTAATATATCACATAATATTCACATGTTAAAAATATATAGTTTCCAACAAAATTTGTTAAGCAATCATTTTTCAAGTAAACACGGTCGAAGTCCAGACTCACTAATGCATCCTAACAAACTCGATAAGACACACTAATGCAAAATTATGGTTCTCTAAGACCAACGCTCGGATACCAACTGAAATGTCCCGTTCTTATTGATTAAAAACGTTCCATATTAATTGATTTCGTTGCGAGGTTTTGACCTCTATATGAGACGTTTTTCAAAGACTGCATTCATTTTAAAACAAACCATAACCTTTATTTCATCAATAAAGGTTTAAAAAGCTTTACGTAGATTATCAAATAATGATAATCTAAAATATCCTGTTTACACACGACCATTATATAATGGTTTACAATACAAATATGTTACAACAAAATAAGTTTCTTGAATGCAGTTTTTACACAATATCATACAAGCATGGACTCCAAATCTCGTCCTTATTTAAGTATGCGACAGCGGAAGCTCTTAATAATCACCTGAGAATAAACATGCTTAAAACGTCAACAAAAATGTTGGTGAGTTATAGGTTTAACCTATATGTATCAAATCGTAACAATAGACCACAAGATTTCATATTTTAATACACATCCCATACATAGAGATAAAAATCATTCATATGGTGAACACCTGGTAACCGACATTAACAAGATGCATATATATAAGAATATCCCCATCATTCCGGGACACCCTTCGGATATGATATAAATTTCGAAGTACTAAAGCATCCGGTACTTTGGATGGGGTTTGTTAGGCCCAATAGATCTATCTTTAGGATTCGCGTCAATTAGGGTGTCTGTTCCCTAATTCTTAGATTACCAGACTTAATAAAAAGGGGCATATTCGATTTCGATAATTCAACCATAGAATGTAGTTTCAGGTACTTGTGTCTATTTTGTAAATCATTTATAAAACCTGCATGTATTCTCATCCCAAAAATATTAGATTTTAAAAGTGGGACTATAACTCACTTTCACAGATTTTTACTTCGTCGGGAAGTAAGACTTGGCCACTGGTTGATTCACGAACCTATAACAATATATACATATATATCAAAGTATGTTCAAAATATATTTACAACACTTTTAATATATTTTGATGTTTTAAGTTTATTAAGTCAGCTGTCCTCGTTAGTAACCTACAACTAGTTGTCCACAGTTAGATGTACAGAAATAAATCGATAAATATTATCTTGAATCAATCCACGACCCAGTGTATACGTATCTCAGTATTGATCACAACTCAAACTATATATATTTTGGAATCAACCTCAACCCTGTATAGCTAACTCCAACATTCACATATAGAGTGTCTATGGTTGTTCTGAAATATATATAGATGTGTCGACATGATAGGTCAAAACATTGTATACGTGTCTATGGTATCTCAAGATTACATAATATACAATACAAGTTGATTAAGTTATGGTTGGAATAGATTTGTTACCAATTTTCACGTAGCTAAAATGAGAAAAATTAACCAATCTTGTTTTACCCATAACTTCTTCATTTTAAATCCGTTTTGAGTGAATCAAATTGCTATGGTTTCATATTGAACTCTATTTTATGAATCTAAACAGAAAAAGTATAGGTTTATAGTCGGAAAAATAAGTTACAAGTCGTTTTTGTAAAAGTAGTCATTTCAGTCGAAAGAACGACGTCTAGATGACCATTTTAGAAAACATACTTCCACTTTGAGTTTAACCATAATTTTTGGATATAGTTTCATGTTCATAATAAAACTCATTTTATCAGAATAACAACTTTTAAATCAAAGCTTATCATAGTTTTTAATTAACTAACCCAAAACAGCCCGCGGTGTTACTACGACGGCGTAAATCCGGTTTTACGGTGTTTTTCGTGTTTTTAGGTTTTAAATCATTAAGTTAGCATATCATATAGATATAGAACATGTGTTTAGTTGATTTTAAAATTCAAGTTAGAAGGATTAACTTTTGTTTGCGAACAAGTTTAGAATTAACTAAACTATGTTCTAGTGATTACAAGTTTAAACCTTCGAATAAGATAGCTTTATACGTATGAATCGAATGATGTTATGAACATCATTACTACCTTAATTTCCTTGGATAAACCTACTGGAAAAGAGAAAAATGGATCTAGCTTCAACGGATCCTTGGATGGCTCGAAGTTCTTGAAGCAGAATCATGACACGAAAACAAGTTCAAGTAAGATCATCACTTGAAATAAGATTGTTATAGTTATAGAAATTGAACCAAAGTTTGAATATGATTATTATCTTGTATTAGAATGATAACCTACTGTAAGAAACAAAGATTTCTTGAGGTTGGATGATCACCTTACAAGATTGGAAGTGAGCTAGCAAACTTGAAAGTATTCTTGATTTTATGTAACTAGAACTTGTAGAATATATGAAGAACACTTAGAACTTGAAGATAGAACTTGAGAGAGATCAATTAGATGAAGAAAATTGAAGAATGAAAGTGTTTGTAGGTGTTTTTGGTCGTTGGTGTATGGATTAGATATAAAGGATATGTAATTTTGTTTTCATGTAAATAAGTCATGAATGATTACTCATATTTTTGTAATTTTATGAGATATTTCATGCTAGTTGCCAAATGATGGTTCCCACATGTGTTAGGTGAATCACATGGGCTGCTAAGAGCTGATCATTGGAGTGTATATACCAATAGTACATACATCTAAAAGCTGTGTATTGTACGAGTACGAATACGGGTGCATACGAGTAGAATTGTTGATGAAACTGAACGAGGATGTAATTGTAAGCATTTTTGTTAAGTAGAAGTATTTTGATAAGTGTATTGAAGTCTTTCAAAAGTGTATAAATACATATTAAAACACTACATGTATATACATTTTAACTGAGTCGTTAAGTCATCGTTAGTCGTTACATGTAAGTGTTGTTTTTAAACCTTTAGGTTAACGATCTTGTTAAATGTTGTTAACCCAATGTTTATAATATCAAATGAGATTTTAAATTATTATATTATCATGATATTATCATGTATGAATATCTCTTAATATGATATATATACATTAAATGTCTTTACAATGATAATCGTTACATATATGTCTCGTTTAAAAATCATTAAGTTAGTAGTCTTGTTTTTACATATGTAGTTCATTGTTAATATACTTAATGATATGTTTACTTATCATAGTATCATGTTAACTATATATATATCCATATATATGTCATCATATAGTTTTTACAAGTTTTAACGTTCGTGAATCACCGGTCAACTCGGGTGGTCAATTGTCTATATGAAACATATTTCAATTAGTCAAGTCTTAACAAGTTTGATTGCTTAACATGTTGGAAACATTTAATCATGTAAATATCAATCTCAATTAATATATATAAACATGGAAAAGTTCGGGTCACTACACATTAGACCATGGTTTAGTTCACAGGAAGTCTTCATTTCGTAAAAACCTAAAAAAAATAAAAATTCAGAATGGGGGGAGAAGACTAGTTCTTTAAGGTCTGCTAGGGAAAGACCATTTGGGTTCCATTTTCGAGAACTACACGAAAACAGAAAATCTAATTCTAACATAAATACACATTATCCTTTAAAGACTTGATTCTCCCCACACTTAGTTAGCTGTGGTATCGAAATTGTGATTAACTTCGTTGTCGACTTCCATCGGACTATCTATGTAGTGTTTAACTCTGTGACCATTAACTTTAAATTCAATCCCATTTGAATTTATTAATTCTACTGTTCCGTATGGGAAAACTCTTTTGACTATGAATGGTCCAGACCATCTTGATTTCAATTTTCCAGGAAATAGCTTGAATCGTGAATTGAAAAGAAGAACTCTGTCTCCTTCTTTGAATTCTTTTGAACTTATGATTCTTTTATCATGCCATTTCTTCATTCTTTCCTTATAGATTAAGGAATTTTCGTATGCTTCTTGTCTTAATTCTTCTAATTCGTTTAATTGACTTAACCGTAGACGTCCAGCTTCATGTAAATCAAGATTACATGTCTTCAAAGCCCAAAATGCTTTGTATTCAATTTCTACTGGAAGATGACATGCTTTTCCGTAAACGAGTCTAAAAGATGTGGTTCCAATTGGAGTTTTGTAGGCTGTTCTAAAAGCCCAGAGTGCATCCTCCAATTTAATGGACCATTCCTTCGGATTTGATCCTACGGTTTTCTCTAGTATATGTTTTAAAGCTCGGTTGGTATTTTCAACTTGTCCACTTGTCTGTGGATGATATGCGGTGGAGATTTTATGAGTTACTCCATATCTTTTAAGAACTTTCTCAAGTTGATTATTACAAAAATGAGTTCCCCGATCACTTATTAAAGCTTTCGGTGTTCCAAACCTTGCAAAAAGACGTTTTAAAAAGTTGACTACAACTCGTGCATCGTTAGTTGGGAGAGCTTGTGCTTCCGCCCATTTAGATACATAATCAATGGCAACGAGAATGTAGAGATTATTATGAGATTTTGGAAATGGACCCATAAAGTCAATACCCCAAATGTCAAATACTTCACATACTTGAATGACATTTTGTGGCATTTCATCACGTTGACTTATTTTTCCGGCCCTTTGACAAGCATCACAGGATTTGCAAAGAAGGTGTGAGTCTTTGTAAATTGTAGGCCAATAGAATCCAGCATCGTAAACTTTTCTTGCTGTGAGTTGAGGCCCATAATGCCCTCCTGTTGGTCCTGTGTGACAATGGTTTAAAATTTTACTAGCTTCACCTCCGAATACACATCGGCGTATTATTCCATCGGGACAACTTTTAAACAAATGTGGATCTTCTCAGAAATAGTGTTTTATATCACTGAAGAATTTCTTTCGTTTTTGGTACGATAATCCTTTTTCAAGGAATCCACATACTAAGTAGTTTGCATAGTCTGCAAACCATAGAATTTCATTATAATCTATCTTCAATAGATATTCATTAGGAAAGTTGTCTTGTATGGCCGATTCATTTAGAACTTCTAATTCAGGATTTTCAAGACGAGAAAGATGATCAGCGGCGAGATTTTCTGCTCCTTTTTTATCTCGGATTTCAATATCAAACTCTTATAAGAGTAAGATCCAACGGATTAATCTTGGTTTGGCATCTTGTTTCGAAAATAGGTATCTAAGAGCAGAATGGTCGGTATAGACCACCGTTTTAGCTAGAACGAGATATGATCGAAATTTTTCAAAAGCAAAGACAATAGCAAGGAGTTCTTTTTCAGTAGTTGTGTAATTTGTTTGTGCTCCTTGTAACGTCTTACTAGCATAATATATAGGTTGAAATCGTTTTTCAATCCTTTGTCCTAAAACGGCTCCCATTGCAAAATCACTTGCATCGTACATTAGTTCAAACGGTAAATTCCAATTTGGAGTTATCATGATCGGCGCATTAGTGAGTTTCTCTTTAAGAATATTAAAAGATTTGATACATTCCTCTGAAAAGATGAATGGAGCATCCTTTTCTAGGAGTTTATTCATAGGAGTGGGAATTTTTGAAATGTCCCGTTCTTATTGATTAAAAACGTTCCATATTAATTGATTTCGTTGCGAGGTTTTGACCTCTATATGAGACGTTTTTCAAAGACTGCATTCATTTTAAAACAAACCATAACCTTTATTTCATCAATAAAGGTTTAAAAAGCTTTACGTAGATTATCAAATAATGATAATCTAAAATATCCTGTTTACACACGACCATTACATAATGGTTTACAATATAAATATGTTACAACAAAATAAGTTTCTTGAATGCAGTTTTTACACAATATCATACAAGCATGGACTCCAAATCTCGTCCTTATTTAAGTATGCGACAGCGGAAGCTCTTAATAATTACATGAGAATAAACATGCTTAAAACGTCAACAAAAATGTTGGTGAGTTATAGGTTTAACCTATATATATCAAATCGTAACAATAGACCACAAGATTTCATATTTCAATATACATCCCATACATAGAGATAAAAATTATTCATATGGTGAACACCTGGTAATCGACATTAACAAGATGCATATATAAGAATATCCCAATCATTCCGGGACACCCTTCGGATATGATATAAATTTCGAAGTACTAAAGCATCTGGTACTTTGGATGGGGTTTGTTAGGCCCAATAGATCTATCTTTAGGATTCGCGTCAATTAGGGTGTCTGTTCCCTAATTCTTAGATTACCAGACTTAATAAAAAGGGGCATATTCGATTTCGATAATTCAACCATAGAATGTAGTTTCACGTACTTGTGTCTATTTTGTAAATCATTTAGAAGTTGCAAAAGAATTGCAATTGTCATATAATGACTACCTAGCTAAATCAAATGACGGGATAAAGGTCACCTAACCGAAATTTGGTTTACCGTTGGATTCTAAAATTTAATAAATATCAATTGGATTTAAAGGGTATTGATTGTTAAATTAAAATTAATACTTAAACAACTTTGTTAAATTTTGTAGATGGCCGCCAATAACAACAACATGCAAAATGCACCTATTAACTTGAACAACCTATCGTTAAGGCCTCTCCTCGAGAAAGACAAACTCAACCATACGAACTTTATGGATTGGTTCCGCAATCTTAGGATTGTCCTCAAACTTGAGGATAAGGCGTATGTGTTGGAAGACCCCATTCCCGATCAACCCGACGAGGATGATACGGAAGGCATGGCTTATTGGGATAAGTATTGCGCCGATTCGGTGCAAGTCACTTGCCTAATGCTTGGGACTATGATACCCGAACTCCAAAAGGATTTCGAACATCATAGTGCATATGACATGATTACGCAATTGAAGGAGATGTTCCTTCAACAAGCACGTGTCGAGCGCTTCGAAACGGTTCGAGCGTTACATGCATGTCGTATGGATGACACCCAATCCGTATCCTATTATGTCCTCAAAATGAAAAGCCTTATTGATCGCGCAAACCGTCTTAATCTCAACATATCTAATGAGTTAGCCACCGATCTTATCCTTAACTCCCTATCAAAAAGGTTTGATCAATTTGTAATTAATTACAATATGAATGGGATGGATAAGAGCATAGGTGAGCTTCACGGTATGCTTAGAACGGCAGAAACTAGCATGGGTAAAAGGGCTTTACCCGTGTTAGCAATCGATCAAGGTGGGTCAAAAGGTAACACCTCTAAGCCAAAGGTGGCCAAGAGAAAAGGACCCGCCCATCAAGGCAAAGGGAAAGGGAAGATGGTTACCCCAACCATCAACAAGGCTAAGAAGCAAAAGGTAGCCGAGAAGGCAAACCCCAAAGAAGACCCATGTTTCGGTTGCGGTGAGATGGGTCATTGGAAACGAAACTGTCCGATCTATCTTAAGGAGTTGAAGGACAAGAGGGATGCAGGGCAAACCTCAGGTAATATATATATGGTATATATAGTGCTTAGTATTACTTCTTCTAATACATGGGTATTAGACACGGGATGTGGAACTCATATTTGCAATTCTTTGCAGGGGTTCAAAAGAAGTGATCATAAGGCGGGAACATCAAGTCTCTATATGGGCAATGGTGCAAAGGTGCATGTTAAAGCTCAAGGAGATTTTATTTTGAAGCTTCCAAGCGGATTGGAACTTATTTTAGAAAATGTTTTGTATGCTCCGGATTTGTGTAGAAACATTATTTCTATTTCTCGCTTAAAACAATGTGGTTACGTTGTTAATTTTATTGATGATGATATTCATGTTTCTAAAGACAATGTATTCTATTTCAAGGCTTCGCCTTCAAATGGAATTTATGAATTGGTTCATGATGACGCATCATCGAGCTCTATATACCATACAAGCACCAAGAAACTCAAAAGGGATTTGAGTGATTCCTATTTATGGCATTGTCGCCTTGGCCATATAAACAAGAACCGAATGCATACACTTCAAAAGAATGGACTTTTGAAATCAAATGAACTAGACTCATTTGATGTATGTGAATCTTGTTTACAAGGCAAAATGACAAAAGCACCTTTCCAAGGGACCTATGAAAGGGCTAAAGACTTATTGGGATTAATACATTCGGATGTATGTGGACCCTTTAAGCCCATAACTAGGAATGGTGAAAGATACTTCGTTACTTTCATTGATGACTTCAGTCGTTTCGGATATGTCTACTTGTTAAGACACAAGGACGAAACGTTTGAAGCATTCAAAGAATATCAAAACGAAGTACAAAATCAACTCAATAGGACAATTAAGGTACTTCGTACCGATAGAGGAGGTGAATACCTAAGCGATGCCTTCCAAGATCATCTTAGGAGTTGTGGGATTATCTCACAACTTACTCCACCCGGAACACCCCAACTTAATGGAGTTTCTGAAAGGAGGAACCGAACCCTAATGGATATGGTTCGATCTATGATGGCAAGAAGCTCGTTACCTCTATCATTTTAGGGTTATTGTCTAAGCTCCGCGGCTCGTATTTTAAATATGGCCCCAACCAAGAAAGTGGAACGAACTCCTCATGAGATGTGGTTTGGAAAACCTCCTTCTCTTTCATACTTAAAGGTATGGGGATGTGAAGCTTATCCTAAGCATTACGTCCCTAATAAGTTGGATGCTCGATCCACGAAGTGTATCTTCATAGGATATCCCAAGGATGATATGGGATACTATTTCTATGATCCATCCGAGCAGAATGTATTTGTTGCTCGGAAGGCGGAATTCCTTGAAACTAAGTTCCTAATGGAAGGAAATAGTGAAAGGAAGATAGATCTTGAAGAGGTTCAAGATCAAGTAGATGATACACAATTGGTTGACACTAGCACTCAACATGAAAATGTTGAGAGTGATCAAATGGATGATCAACATACACAAGACATTCGTAGATCTGGTAGGATTAGCAATCCTCCTGAGAGATATGGGTTTCTCATAGATGATTACTATATGGTTGATTTGGATGAACCAACAAACTACCAAGATGCTTTATCAAGGATTGATAAAGATAAATGGCAGGAAGCCATGAAATCTGAGATGCAATCCATGTATGACAACCAAGTTTGGGAACTTGTTACGCAACCCCCTGGCTCTAGGCTAGTTGATTGCAAATGGCTTTTCAAAATGAAAACCGACATACATGGAAACTTGGATACATACAAAGCTAGACTTGTAGCAAAAGGTTTCACTCAAACTCAAGGGGTTGACTATGATGAAACTTTTTCGCCTGTGCAATGCTAAAGTCTATCAGGATATTATTTGCCATTGCTGCTCATTATGATTACGAAATATGGCAAATGGATGTCAAGACCGCTTTCCTAAATGGATATCTTATGGAAGATGTCTATATGGTTCAGCCTGAAGGTTTTGTTGATCCGAAATATCCTAAAAAGGTATACAAGTTAAAGAAGTCAATCTACGGATTGAAACAAGCATCTAGAATGTGGAATCATCGTTTTAATGAGGAAGCTGAGAAATTTGGCTTCATTAAAAATGGTGATGAAGCTTGTGTATATAAGAAAGCTAGTGGGAGCACTATCATGTTCCTTGTATTATATGTGGATGATATATTGTTATTAGGGAACGATATTCCGGCAATGCAAGGTGTTAAAACTTGGTTAAGTAAATGCTTCTCCATTAAGGATCTTGGAGAAGCACAATATATATTGGGGATTGGGATCTATAGGAATAGATCCAAGAGATTGATAGGTTTAAGTCAAAGTACATACATTGACAAAATCTTGAAAAGGTTCAAGATGGAAAACTCTAAGAAAGGTTTGGTACCTATTCAAAGAGGAACCGTTCTCAGTTCATCTCAGTGTCCTACCACGAAAGATGAACAAGAGAGAATGAAGAAAGTCCCATACGCATCTGCTATTGGGTCTATCATGTATGCAATGATATGTACTAGACCGGATGTGTCATGCGCTCTAAGCTTGACAAGTAGATACCAGAATAACCCAGGAAACAGTCATTGGATTGCTGTTAAAAGTATATTGAAATACCTTAGGAGGACTAAGGATATGTTTCTAATATATGGGTCTGGTGAGGAGGAACTCGCTGTAAAAGGTTACGTGGACGCAAGTTTCCAAACTGATCGAGATGACTCTCGATCACAATCCGGTTATGTCATCACATTAAATGGAGGTGCGGTCTCTTGGAAGAGTTCAAAACAGGATGTTGTTGCATTATCCACTACAGAGTCGGAGTACATTGCCGCCTCATTGGCAGCTCAGGAAGCTGCATGGATGAAGAAATTCATAGATGACTTAGGAGTGGTCCCATCCATTCAGGACTCTCTTGAGATCTTTTGTGACAACGAGGGTGCGATTGCTCAAATCAAAGAACCTCGTGCTCACCAAAAGACCCGTCACATTGAGCGGAGATTCAACTACATAAGGGATGAAGTTGAAAAGGGAAAGATATGTATTTGCAAAGTTCACACAGATCTTAACATAGCGGATCCTCTCACGAAGCTCTTACATGGATCAAAACATGCTGGACATGTTTGTGCGTTAGGGCTTCGATATTCTAGTGATTGGTCATGATCTGTTTTAAGTATTGTAACGGAACGAAGTAGTTCAAACTCATTTATACAATTATGGCATTAATTTATCTTGAGTTATGTTCCTATTTTGCATATTTTATCCATGAATAAGTAATTATTCTAAAATTCCGTAGTCGATCACATTCGTGGGAACAAGTGTGAGGTTTAGACTATTATGAACTTGGATTGGTATACATTCACGGGATGAATGTGGGGCAAGGTTGCAACCAAGGTTCATAGATATTTGTGGGACACAAATATTGGAAGACCCGCTCTCAAGACTTACTAAATAGAGCTTTTGTGGTCGATCACATGTAGTCTTGATTAAAGGCGAATATCATTGTATCCTCTGACCTGAGATACATATTGGGTTCGGATATTTACCAAGTATTGTGCCTTGATTCTTTCCTTCGCTAGTCTAAAATATGGTAGTTCATAAGGGAGAGCTCAGGTACAATGCAAGATACATATTTAGGACGTATGTAGTCAAGATGGAATTTGTCCCTCTTATTCGTTGAGAGTCAGATGTCTAAGGCCTGATAAAGTTAAATCTATAAGAGAGTGATCACTCTGTATCTCTTGGATTTAACATGACATCTAGGACGAAAGGAAATAATGATAGATTCACCTATTCATGTTCGAGACGGGAACTCGAAAAGGATGATGTTATTGAATGGCACAAAGTCATAACATATTGGGGGTGATGGACGGTCGTTAGGTGGTATCCATCACTTGCATTAATTTCTTATGTTTCTCGTGCAAGTGGGAGATTGAAGGTATTTCGTATGCCCGAGCGACATATTAAATTAATGTGGCTAGTATGTTATGATCCAAGTCGGGTCATACCCAATAACAAGCTTACCGACACGTTAAACGTATTTGATCTTAACGATTGGTTCATTAAACAAATACGCGACACTTGAACTTTAGAAAATCGGTTTTTCTAAAATATTATTACTTGAGATAAATTATTTGGATAATTTATATGATAAGGAATTAATTATTTATAAGATTAAATAGTTATGTTGTGATACATTTTGTAAAAGGGATTTATAAAATGTAAGTAACAAAAGGCATGGGATTATATGTAACTAGTTTTCTTTAGATAATTAAAAGTTAGATATTTATTGATATATTCCCATGGGGGACGTTTTTAGGGGACCAAGATGGCCTCCCCATGCTTGATGTTACTCCCAATATATGCCACAAATCCTTAGTTATTGATGCTTGACCAAAATACAAAGTGGGCATGCATTCAAAGTTCAAGAAATACACTTAAAAACTGCAACAAAAATTCAGCTCTTGTAGACCCTACTGGCTGAACTGTTTGGGTAGAATAGGAGAGCCTTTTGCTTGCTAAATTAAGGTATTAAGTGTCCTAAAATCCTAACTAAACAAAGGTGGGTGTTGGTGATTAATTGCTTGGGGTATCACTTGCTTGAGGCTTCAAGTTTGAAGCTCATTTTGCATCATCTTCATCACCATTTCTGCTGTCCAATTCAGCACATTTCTGCTGTCCAATTCAGCTCATTTCTCACTCATTGAGGAGGTATAAACTTCTTCCTTTCTTGTTAATTAGTAAGCATAATGTTCACAACTTGATCCATGGGATTTAGCTTTAAATTGGTTAAAGTTTAACAAGTAAAACTTGATAATTACACGCTTCCGTTTATAATGATTCTTAAAAGGTTTTAAGATATATCAAACTTGTTAAATCCCAACAATGGTATCTAGAGCCGAAGTTGTTGAAATATGCTTCGAATTGTTGTTTTAAAACCCATCAACTTTGCATTCTAAGTACATGCATGAAAGAAGAATGCAAAAATCATGGGTTTTGGGAGGGTGTTTGATGAATGCCAAATTGTTAGGGCTCTAAAATTGGGTTTGGGCTCTTGCATTTTGGTCACAATTGGTTGCATGTTGATATTCACAATCCTAGCCTTGACCGTATGTTGATTGCATGCTATATTTGGTTGATTTATGATTCATTTGGTTTGTAATTATAATTATTCAATGGCATGTAATAATTGTTCAATTGGTTTGTAATAATTCATTCATTTGGTTATGTAATTCATTTTATATTTGGTATGTAAAATAGAATAGGTTGTAATTTCATTTTCTAGATAAAATGTATTAGGATACATATTTTGTAAAAATGAAGATACAAGATGATGAATGAAGACTTGAAGAACACAAGTAGCATTTGGATGCAAGGTTAAGTGGGAGATTGGAAATCTCTTGCTTTGTGTTGAAAACCCTTACCCGGTGATATTTGTTTTCGGCTAAACAAATGTCCACCTAAATGGCTAGATTGTGAACATACTTATTTTGCATGTGTGGTTGTTTGCATGTTTATGGATTGTATGTTTGATTGTAACAAATTAATCACACAAGTTAACAACAAACATAACGACAATTTAATTGGTTAAATTAGACGTATTAAGTACATGCAAAATGGTAATTTAAATGGTTGAATTAAAATTGCAACCAAAAACCTTAATAAATGGTTATTAAGAACAAGAAAAGGATAACAAATATAAATTGGTTTATATCAAGTAATTGGCTCAATTACAAGACATGAAATTGGTTTTTCATAAGTACCATACACTAAATGCATGTTGGTGTATGGCATAAATGTTTTCTCAAACTAGAAATAACGAAAACTTAAAATCCCTTTTAAACAACAAGACAAACAAGTTAAATGCCATCCTTTTGTGCAAACACTTAAAAATATTAGGGAACTCTTAATGGGATAAAGGCCACCTAACCGTTATGAGCAAACTAATATGATTGAGGTAAATTTCGCACACTTGTGGGATAAAGGTCACCTAACCACTAGTATCTTGAATTTACACGTTAGCACAAGTAGGACGACTTGATTTGGGAATCATGAACTTAGGGTCACCGAAGCATGATGAACAAATAGGCGTTGATGGGATAATATGCTATGCAAAAGGATTGCATGATCCCATAACTTAGAAGTTGCAAAAGGATTGCAATTGTCATATAATGACTACCTAGCTAAATCAAATGACGGGATAAAGGTCACCTAACCGAAATTTGGTTTACCGTTGGATTCTAAAATTTAATAAATATCAATTGGATTTAAAGGGTATTGATTGTTAAATTAAAATTAATACTTAAACAACTTTGTTAAATTTTGTAGATGGCCGCCAATAACAACAACATGCAAAATGCACCTATTAACTTGAACAACCTATCGTTAAGGTCTCTCCTCGAGAAAGACAAACTCAACCATACGAACTTTATGGATTGGTTCCGCAATCTTAGGATTGTCCTCAAACTTAAGGATAAGGCGTATGTGTTGGAAGACCCCATTCCCGATCAACCCGACGAGGATGATACGGAAGGCATGGCTTATTGGGATAAGTATTGCGCCGATTCGGTGCAAGTCGCTTGCCTAATGCTTGGGACTATGATACCCGAACTCCAAAAGGATTTCGAACATCATAGTGCATATGACATGATTACGCAATTGAAGGAGATGTTCCTTCAACAAGCACGTGTCGAGCGCTTCGAAACGGTTCGAGCGTTACATGCATGTCGTATGGATGACACCCAATCCGTATCCTCTTATGTCCTCAAAATGAAAAGCCTTATTGATCGCGCAAACCCTCTTAATCTCAACATATCTAATGAGTTAGCCACCGATCTTATCCTTAACTCCCTATCAAAAAGGTTTGATCAATTTGTAATTAATTACAATATGAATGGGATGGATAAGAGCATAGGTGAGCTTCACGGTATGCTTAGAACGGAAACTAGCATGGGTAAAAGGGCTTTACCCGTGTTAGCAATCGATCAAGGTGGGTCAAAAGGTAACACCTCTAAGCCAAAGGTGGCCAAGAGAAAAGGACCCGCCCATCAAGGCAAAGGGAAAGGGAAGATGGTTACCCCAACCATCAACAAGGCTAAGAAGCAAAAGGTAGCCGAGAAGTCAAACCCCAAAGAAGACCCATGTTTCGGTTGCGGTGAGATGGGTCATTGGAAACGAAAATGTCCGATCTATCTTAAGGAGTTGAAGGACAAGAGGGATGCAGGGCAAACCTCAGGTAATATATATATGGTATATATAGTGCTTAGTATTACTTCTTCTAATACATGGGTATTAGACACGGGATGTGGAACTCATATTTGCAATTCTTTGCAGGGGTTCAAAAGAAGTGATCATAAGGCGGGAACATCAAGTCTCTATATGGGCAATGGTGCAAAGGTGCATGTTAAAGCTCAAGGAGATTTTATTTTGAAGCTTCCAAGCGGATTGGAACTTATTTTAGAAAATGTTTTGTATGCTCCGGATTTGTGTAGAAACATTATTTCTATTTCTCGCTTAAAACAATGTGGTTACGTTGTTAATTTTATTGATGATGATATTCATGTTTCTAAAGACAATGTATTCTATTTCAAGGCTTCGCCTTCAAATGGAATTTATGAATTGGTTCATGATGACGCATCATCGAGCTCTATATACCATACAAGCACCAAGAAACTCAAAAGGGATTTGAGTGATTCCTATTTATGGCATTATCGCCTTGGCCATATAAACAAGAACCGAATGCATACACTTCAAAAGAATGGACTTTTGAAATCAAATGAACTAGACTCATTTGATGTATGTGAATCTTGTTTACAAGGCAAAATGACAAAAGCACCTTTCCAAGGGACCTATGAAAGGGCTAAAGACTTATTGGGATTAATACATTCGGATGTATGTGGACCCTTTAAGCCCATAACTAGGAATGGTGAAAGATACTTCGTTACTTTCATTGATGACTTCAGTCGTTTCGGATATGTCTACTTGTTAAGACACAAGGACGAAACGTTTGAAGCATTCAAAGAATATCAAAACGAAGTACAAAATCAACTCAATAGGACAATTAAGGTACTTCGTACCGATAGAGGAGGTGAATACCTAAGCGATGCCTTCCAAGATCATCTTAGGAGTTGTGGGATTATCTCACAACTTACTCCACCCGGAACACCCCAACTTAATGGAGTTTCTGAAAGGAGGAACCGAACCCTAATGGATATGGTTCGATCTATGATGGCAAGAAGCTCGTTACCTCTATCATTTTGGGGTTATTGTCTAAGCTCCGCGGCTCGTATTTTAAATATGGCCCCAACCAAGAAAGTGGAACGAACTCCTCATGAGATGTGGTTTGGAAAACCTCCTT
Organism: Rutidosis leptorrhynchoides; assembly: GCF_046630445.1. Lineage (NCBI taxonomy): Eukaryota > Viridiplantae > Streptophyta > Magnoliopsida > Asterales > Asteraceae > Rutidosis > Rutidosis leptorrhynchoides. The sequence continues at coordinate 42,724,142 of NC_092340.1, forward strand.
CTCTTTCATACTTAAAGGTATGGGGATGTGAAGCTTATCCTAAGCGTTACGTCCCTAATAAGTTGGATGCTCGATCCACGAAGTGTATCTTCATAGGATATCCCAAGGATGATATGGGATACTATTTCTATGATCCATCCGAGCAGAATGTATTTGTTGCTCGGAAGGCGGAATTCCTTGAAACTAAGTTCCTAATGGAAGGAAATAGTGAAAGGAAGATAGATCTTGAAGAGGTTCAAGATCAAGTAGATGATACACAATTGGTTGACACTAGCACTCAACATGAAAATGTTGAGAGTGATCAAATGGATGATCAAAATACACAAGACATTCGTAGATCTGGTAGGATTAGCAATCCTCCTGAGAGATATGGGTTTCTCATAGATGATTACTATATGGTTGATTTGGATGAACCAACAAACTACCAAGATGCTTTATCAAGGATTGATAAAGATAAATGGCAGGAAGCCATGAAATCTGAGATGCAATCCATGTATGACAACCAAGTTTGGGAACTTGTTACGCAACCCCCTGGCTCTACGCTAGTTGATTGCAAATGGCTTTTCAAAATGAAAACCGACATACATGGAAACTTGGATACATACAAAGCTAGACTTGTAGCAAAAGGTTTCACTCAAACTCAAGGGGTTGACTATGATGAAACTTTTTCGCCTGTGGCAATGCTAAAGTCTATCAGGATATTATTTGCCATTGCTGCTCATTATGATTACGAAATATGGCAAATGGATGTCAAGACCGCTTTCCTAAATGGATATCTTATGGAAGATGTCTATATGGTTCAGCCTGAAGGTTTTGTTGATCCGAAATATCCTAAAAAGGTATGCAAGTTAAAAAAGTCAATCTACGGATTGAAACAAGCATCTAGAATGTGGAATCATCGTTTTAATGAGGAAGCTGAGAAATTTGGCTTCATTAAAAATGGTGATGAAGCTTGTGTATATAAGAAAGCTAGTGGGAGCACTATCATGTTCCTTGTATTATATGTGGATGATATATTGTTATTAGGGAACGATATTCCGGCAATGCAAGGTGTTAAAACTTGGTTAAGTAAATGCTTCTCCATTAAGGATCTTGGAGAAGCACAATACATATTGGGGATTGGGATCTATAGGAATAGATCCAAGAGATTGATAGGTTTAAGTCAAAGTACATACATTGACAAAATCTTGAAAAGGTTCAAGATGGAAAACTCTAAGAAAGGTTTGGTACCTATTCAAAGAGGAACCGTTCTCAGTTCATCTTAGTGTCCTACCACGAAAGATGAACAAGAGAGAATGAAGAAAGTCCCATACGCATCTGCTATTGGGTCTATCATGTATGCAATGATATGTACTAGACCGGATGTGTCATGCGCTCTAAGCTTGACAAGTAGATACCAGAATAACCCAGGAAACAGTCATTGGATTGCTGTTAAAAGTATATTGAAATACCTTAGGAGGACTAAGGATATGTTTCTAATATATGGGTCTGGTGAGGAGGAACTCGCTGTAAAAGGTTACGTGGACGCAAGTTTCTAAACTGATCGAGATGACTCTCGATCACAATCCGGTTATGTCTTCACATTAAATGGAGGTGCGGTCTCTTGGAAGAGTTCAAAATAGGATGTTGTTGCATTATCCACTACAGAGTCAGAGTACATTGCCGCCTCATTGGCAGCTCAGGAAGCTGCATGGATGAAGAAATTCATAGACGACTTAGGAGTGGTCCCATCCATTCAGGACCCTCTTGAGATCTTTTGTGACAACGAGGGTGCGATTGCTCAAATCAAAGAACCTCGTGCTCACCAAAAGACCCGTCACATTGAGCGGAGATTCAACTACATAAGGGATGAAGTTGAAAAGGGAAAGATATGTATTTGCAAAGTTCACACAGATCTTAACATAGCGGATCCTCTCACGAAGCTCTTACATGGAACCAAACATGCTGGACATGTTTGTGCGTTAGGGCTTCGATATTCTAGTGATTGGTCATGGTCTGTTTTAAGTATTGTAACGGAACGAAGTAGTTCAAACTCATTTATACAATTATGGCATTAATTTATCTTGAGTTATGTTCCTATTTTGCATATTTTATCCATGAATAAGTAATTATTCTAAAATTCCGTAGTCGATCACATTCGTGGGAACAAGTGTGAGGTTTAGACTATTATGAACTTGGATTGGTATACATTCACGGGATGAATGTGGGGCAAGGTTGCAACCAAGGTTCATAGATATTTGTGGGACACAAATATTGGAAGACCCGCTCTCAAGACTTACTAAATAGAGCTTTTGTGGTCGATCACATGTAGTCTTGATTAAAGGCGAATATCATTGTATCCTCTGACCTGAGATACATATTGGGTTCGGATATTTACCAAGTATTGTGCCTTGATTCTTTCCTTCGCTAGTCTAAAATATGGTAGTTCATAAGGGAGAGCTCAGGTACAATGCAAGATACATATTTAGGACGTATGTAGTCAAGATGGAATTTGTCCCTCTTATTCGTTGAGAGTCAGATGTCTAAGGCCTGATAAAGTTAAATCTATAAGAGAGTGATCACTCTGTATCTCTTGGATTTAACATGACATCTAGGACGAAAGGAAATAATGATAGATTCACCTATTCATGTTCGAGACGGGAACTCGAAAAGGATGATGTTATTGAATGGCACAAAGTCATAACATATTGGGGGTGATGGACGGTCGTTAGGTGGTATCCATCACTTGCATTAATTTCTTATGTTTCTCGTGCAAGTGGGAGATTGAAGGTATTTCGTATGCCCGAGCGACATATTAAATTAATGTGGCTAGTATGTTATGATCCAAGTCAGGTCATACCCAATAACAAGCTTACCGACACGTTAAACGTATTTGATCTTAACGATTGGTTCATTAAACCAATACGCGACACTTGAACTTTAGAAAATCGGTTTTTCTAAAATATTATTACTTGAGATAAATTATTTGGATAATTTATATGATAAGGAATTAATTATTTATAAGATTAAATAGTTATGTTGTGATACATTTTGTAAAAGGGATTTATAAAATGTAAGTAACAAAAGGCATGGGATTATATGTAACTAGTTTTCTTTAGATAATTAAAAGTTACATATTTATTGATATATTCCCATGGGGGACGTTTTTAGGGGACCAAGATGGCCTCCCCATGCTTGATGTTACTCCCAATATATGCCACAAATCCTTAGTTATTGATGCTTGACCAAAATACAAAGTGGGCATGCATTCAAAGTTCAAGAAATACACTTAAAAACTGCAACAAAAATTCAGCTCTTGTAGACCCTGCTGGCTGAACTGTTTGGGCAGAATAGGAGAGCCTTTTGCTTGCTAAATTAAGGTATTAAGTGTCCTAAAATCCTAACTAAACAAAGGTGGGTGTTGGTGATTAATTGCTTGGGGTATCACTTGCTTGAGGCTTCAAGTTTGAAGCTCATTTTGCATCATCTTCATCACCATTTCTGCTGTCCAATTCAGCACATTTCTGCTGTCCAATTCAGCTCATTTCTCACTCATTGAGGAGGTATAAACTTCTTCCTTTCTTGTTAATTAGTAAGCATAATGTTCACAACTTGATCCATGGGATTTAGCTTTAAATTGGTTAAAGTTTAACAAGTAAAACTTGATAATTACACGCTTCCGTTTATAATGATTCTTAAAAGGTTTTCAGATATATCAAACTTGTTAAATCCCAACAATTGGAGTGTATATACCAATAGTACATACATCTAAAAGCTGTGTATTGTACGAGTATGAATACGGGTGCATACGAGTAGAATTGTTGATGAAACTGAACGAGGATGTAATTGTAAGCATTTTTGTTAAGTAGAAGTATTTTGATAAGTGTATTGAAGTCTTTCAAAAGTGTATAAATACATATTAAAACACTACATGTATATACATTTTAACTGAGTCGTTAAGTCATCGTTAGTCGTTACATGTAAGTGTTGTTTTGAAACCTTTAGGTTAACGATCTTGTTAAATGTTGTTAACTCAATGTTTATAATATCAAATGAGATTTTAAATTATTATATTATCATGATATTATCATGTATGAATATCTCTTAATATGATATATATATACATTAAATGTCTTTACAACGATAATCGTTACATATATGTCTTGTTTAAAAATCATTAAGTTAGTAGTCTTATTTTTACATATGTAGTTCATTGTTAATATACTTAATGATATGTTTACTTATCATAGTATCATGTTAACTATATATATATCCATATATATGTCATCATATAGTTTTTACAAGTTTTAACGTTCGTGAATCACCGGTCAACTTGGGTGGTCAATTGTCTATATGAAACATATTTCAATTAATCAAGTCTTAACAAGTTTGATTGCTTAACATGTTGGAAACATTTAATCATGTAAATATCAATCTCAATTAATATATATAAACATGGAAAAGTTCGGGTCACTACAGTACCTACCCGTTAAATAAATTTCGTCCCGAAATTTTAAGCTGTTGAAGGTGTTGACGAATCTTCTAGAAATAGATGCGGGTATTTCTTCTTCATCTGATCTTCACGCTCCCAGGTGAACTTGGGTCCTCTACAAGCATTCCATCGAACCTTAACAATTGGTATCTTGTTTTGCTTAAGTCTTTTAACCTCACGATCCATTATTTCGACGGGTTCTTCGATGAATTGAAGTTTTTCGTTGATTTGGATTTCATCTAACGGAATAGTGAGATCTTCTTTAGCAAAACATTTCTTCAAATTCGAGACGTGGAAAGTGTTATGTACAGCCGCGAGTTGTTAAGGTAACTCAAGTCGGTAAGCTACTGGTCCGACACGATCAATAATCTTGAATGGTCCAATATACCTTGGATTTAATTTCCCTCGTTTACCAAATCGAACAACGCCTTTCCAAGGTGCAACTTTAAGCATGACCATCTCTCCAATTTCAAATTCTATATCTTTTCTTTTAATGTCAGCGTAGCTCTTTTGTCGACTTTAGGCGGTTTTCAACCGTTGTTGAATTTGGATGATCTTCTCGGTAGTGTCTTGTATAATCTCCGGACCCATAATCTGTCTATCCCCCACTTCACTCCAACAAATCGGAGACCTGCACTTTCTAAAATAAAGTGCTTTAAACGGTGCCATCTCAATGCTTGAATAGTAGTTGTTGTTGTAGGAAAATTCTGCTAACGGTAGATATCGATCCCAACTATTTCCGAAATCAATACCACATGCTCGTAGCATGTCTTCAAGCGTTTGTATCGTCCTTTTGCTCTGCCCATTAGTTTGTGGATGATAGGCATTACTCATGTCTAGACGAGTTCCTAATGCTTGCTGTAATGTCTGCCAGAATCTTGAAATAAATCTGCCATCCCTATCAGAGATAATAGAGATTGGTATTCCATGTCTGGAGACGACTTCCTTCAAATACAGTCGTGCTAACTTCTCCATCTTGTCATCTTCTCTTATTGGCAGGAAGTGTGCTGATTTGGTGAGACGATCAACTATTACCCAAATAGTATCAAAACCACTTGCAGTCCTTGGCAATTTAGTGATAAAATACATGGTAATGTTTTCCCATTTCCATTCCGGGATTTCGGGTTGTTGAAGTAGACCTGATGGTTTCTGATGCTCAGCTTTGACCTTAGAACATGTCAAACATTCTCCTAAGTATTTAGTAACATCGGCTTTCATACCCGGCCACCAAAAATGTTTCTTGAGATCCTTGTACATCTTCCCCGTTCCAGGATGTATTGAGTATCTGGTTTTATGAGCTTCTCTAAGTACCATTTCTCTCATATCTCCAAATTTTGGTACCCAAATCCTTTCAGCCCTATACCGGGTTCCGTCTTCCCGAATATTAAGATGCTTCTCCGATCCTTTGGGTATTTCATCCTTTAAATTTCCCTCTTTTAAAACTCCTTGTTGCGCCTCCTTTATTTGAGTAGTAAGGTTATTATGAATCATTATATTCATAGATTTTACTCGAATGGGTTCTCTGTCCTTCCTGCTCAAGGCATCGGCTACCACATTTGCCTTCCCCGGGTGGTAACGAATCTCAAAGTCGTAATCATTCAACAATTCAATCCACCTACGCTGCCTCATATTCAGTTGTTTCTGATTAAATATGTGTTGAAGACTTTTATGGTCGGTATATATAATACTTTTGACCCCATATAAGTAGTGCCTCCAAGTCTTTAATGCAAAAACAACCGCGCCTAATTCCAAATCATGCGTCATATAATTTTGTTCGTGAATCTTCAATTGTCTAGACGCATAAGCAATCACCTTCGTTCGTTGCATTAATACACAACCGAGACCTTGCTTTGATGCGTCACAATAAATCACAAAATCATCATTCCCTTCAGGCAATGACAATATAGGTGCCGTAGTTAGCTTTTTCTTCAATAACTGAAACGCTTTCTCTTGTTCATCATTCCATTCAAATTTCTTCCCTTTATGCGTTAATGCAGTCAAGGGTTTTGCTATTCTGGAAAAGTCTTGGATGAACCTTCTGTAGTAACCAGCTAGTCCTAAAAACTGGCGTATGTGTTTCGGAGTTTTCGGGGTTTCCCACTTTTCAACAGTTTCTATCTTTGCCGGATCCACCTTAATACCTTCTTTGTTCACTATGTGACCGAGGAATTGAACTTCTTCCAACCTAAATGCACACTTTGAAAACTTAGCGTACAATTCTTCCTTCCTCAATACTTCTAACACCTTTCTTAAATGTTCACCATGTTCTTGGTCATTCTTTGAGTAAATAAGTATGTCATCAATGAAAACAATGACAAACTTGTCAAGGTATGGTCCACACACTCAGTTCATAAGGTCCATGAACACAGCTGGTGCATTAGTTAAACCAAACGGCATGACCATAAACTCGTAATGACCGTAACGTGTTCTGAAAGCAGTCTTTGGAATAACATCTTCTTTCACCCGCATTTGATGATACCCGGAATGTAAGTCAATCTTTGAATAAACAGACGAGCCTTGTAGTTGATCAAATAAGTCGTCGATTCTCTGTAGTGGGTAGCGGTTCTTGATGGTAAGTTTGTTCAACTCTCGGTAGTCGATACACAACCTGAATGTACCATCTTTCTTCTTGACAAACAAAACAGGAGCTCCCCACGGTGATGTGCTTGGTCGAATGAAATCACGCTCTAAAAGTTCTTGTAATTGGCTTTGCAGTTCTTTCATCTCGCTGGGTGCGATTCTGTAAGGAGCACGAGCTATTGGTGCAGCTCCTGGTACAAGATCTATTTGAAATTCAACGGATCGATGTGGGGGTAATCCCGGTAATTCTTTCGGAAATACATCGGGAAATTCTTTTGCAATGGGAACATCATTGATGCTCTTTTCTTCAGTTTGTACTTTCTCGACATGTGCTAGAACAGCATAGCAACCTTTTCTTATTAGTTTTTGTGCCTTCAAATTACTAATAAGATGTAGCTTCGTGTTGCCCTTTTCTCCGTACACCATTAAGGGTTTTCCTTTTTCTCGTATAATGCGAATTGCATTTTTGTAACAAACGATCTCTGCTTTCACTTCTTTCAACCAGTCCATACCGATTATCACATCAAAACTCCCTAACTCTACTGGTATCAAATCAATCTTAAATGTTTCGCTAACCAGTTTATTTTCTCGATTCCGACATATATTATATGCTGAAATTAATTTACCATTTGCTAATTCGAGTAAAAATTTACTATCCAAAGGCGTCAATGGACAACTTAATTTAGCACAAAAATCTCTACTCATATAGCTTCTATCCGCACCCGAATCAAATAAAATGTAAGCAGATTTATTGTCAATAAGAAACGTACCCGTAACAAGCTCCGGGTCTTCCTGTGCCTCTGCCGCATTAATATTGAAAACTCTTCCGCGGCCTTGTCCATTCGTGTTCTCCTGGTTCGGGCAATTTCTAATAATGTGGCCCAGTTTTCCACATTTATAACAAACTACATTGGCATAACTTGCTCCGACACTACTTGCTCCGCCATTACTCGTTCCGACACTATTTGTTCCTTTCGTTTTGTTAACCCCTGGTCCGTAGACCTCACACTTCGCTGCGCTATGACCATTTCTTTTACACTTGTTGCAAAATTTGGTGCAGAACCCCGAGTGATACTTTTCACACCTTTGGCATAGCTGCTTCTGATTGTTGTTGTTGTTGCGGTTATTATTGTTGTTGGGATGATTGTTGTAGTTGCTGTTGTTGTTGTTGTTGTTGTTGTTGTTGTTGCTGTTATTGTTGTTGTTGGGCCGTTTGTTGTAGTTGCGATTGATGTTGCGATTGTTGGGATAATTGTTGCGATTATTATTGTAATTGCTGTTGTTGTTGTATTGGTGATTCTTATCACCGTTTTCCTCCCACTTTCTTTTGACTTGCTTCACATTGGCCTCTTCAGCAGTCTGTTCTTTAATTCTTTCCTCAATCTGGTTCACTAGTTTGTGAGCCATTCTGCATGCCTGTTGTATGGAGGCGGGCTCGTGTGAACTTATATCTTCTTGGATTCTTTCCGGTAATCCTTTCACAAACGCGTCGATCTTCTCTTCCTCATCTTCGAACGCTCCCGGACACAATAGGCACAATTCTGTGAATCGTCTTTCGTACGTGGTAATATCAAATCCTTGGGTCCGTAACCCTCTAAGTTCTGTCTTGAGCTTATTGACCTCGGTTCTGGGACGGTACTTCTCGTTCATCAAGTGCTTGAATGCTGACCACGGTAGTGCGTAAGCATCATCTTGTCCCACTTGCTCTAGATAGGTATTCCACCATGTTAACGCAGAACCTGTGAAGGTATGCATAGCGTACTTCACTCTGTCCTCTTTAGTACACTTACTTATGGCAAACACCGATTCGACCTTCTCGGTCCACCGTTTCAATCCGATCGGTCCTTCGGTTCCATCAAATTCCAAAGGTTTGCAGGCAGTGAATTCTTTGTAGGTGCATCCTACACGATTTCCTGTACTGCTAGATCCAAGGTTATTGTTGGTATGTAGCGCAGCCTGTACTGCGGCTATATTTGAAGCTAGAAAAGTACGGAATTCCTCTTCATTCATATTCACGGTGTGTCGAGTAGTCGGTGCCATTTCCTTCAAAATAGTCAAATGGAACAAGTTAATCATACAGAATATTAAGAGTAGTTAATAGTATTTTGTAGCATAATATGAACTCATTTATAAAAGCTTTTTCTTCATATTAGCGTTTTATAAGTTTAAATTCGGGTAGTACCTACCCGTTAAGTTCATACTTAGTAGCTAATATACAATTCAACTACTACAATTCTATATGAAAAACTGATTATAATAATATTTCGCGTTCAAACTTTTATACAATATTTTACAAACTTACAATACCGCTTATTTTACATAAAGCATGAAATATAGCACACAATAACTTTGATACAAGATAGTTGTCAAGATAATTCTAGCTAGTACACAAGTCGTTCAGCAAAGGCAATAAAGACACGTAATTCATACGTCCAGAAACAAGTCATGCATTCTGGTTTTACTAGGACTACTTCCCATCCTTGGTCTTTGGAACATAACCATTATGGCCGTTGATAAGACAGCGTGTTGTAACGTCGTCAAAGGGACGAGGGTTACGTAATGACCAACAGTCTCGTAATAACCTAAAAACCTCATTTCTTACCCCAATTACCGACTCCGTCACTTGTGGGAACGTTTTGTTTAATAGTTGTAGCCCGATGTTCTTTTTCTCACTTTGGTGAGAAGCGAACATTACTAACCCGTAAGCATAGCATGCTTCTTTATGTTGCATGTTAGCCGCTTTTTCTAAATCATGAAGTCCTATATTCGGATACATTGAGTCAAAATAATTTCTTAACCTGTTGCATAAAATAGCATTTGGGTTCCCCGCAATATATGCGTCAAAGTAAACACATCGTAACTTATGCGTTTCCCAATGTGATATCCCCCATCTTTCAAACAAAAGTCTCTTATAAACCAAGACATTCTTGGAACGTTCTTTGAATGTCTTACAAACTGATTTCGCCGTAAATAGTTGTGTCGAAGAATTCTGACCGACTCTAGACAAGATTTCATCAATCATGTCTCTGGGTAGGTCTCTTAAAATATTGGGTTGTCTATCCATTTTGTGTTTTTATACTGTAAAATAGACAAGAGTTAGATTCATAAAAAAAATACTTATTAATACAAGCAATTTTTACATATATCATAAAGCATAAGCACACTATATTACATATATTACACCACACGAATACAACTATCTTATTCTGACTCGCTCGTTTCTTCTTCTTCAGTTTTGGTTCGTTTTGCCAAGTTTCTAGGGATATATGATGTTCCCCTAATACGAGCTGTCGTTTTCCACAACGGTTTAGAAAAACCTGGTGGTTTAGAGGTTCCCGGGTCATTGTTACAACTTAAGGGCTTCGGGGGTTGACGATACATATAAAGTTCATCAGGGTTGGAATTAGATTTCTCTATTTTTATGCCCTTTCCCTTATTATTTTCTTTTGCCTTTTTAAATTCAGTTGGGGTAATTTCTATAACATCATCGGAATTCTCGTCGGAATCCGATTCATCGGAGAATTGGTAATCCTCCCAATATTTTGCTTCCTTGGCGGAAACACCATTGACCATAATTAACCTTGGTCGGTTGGTTGAGGATTTTCTTTTACTTAACCGTTTTATTATTTCTCCCACCGGTTCTATTTCCTCCTCCGGTTCCTCCTCTTCCGATTCTGATTCTTCTTCCGGTTCTGATTCTTCTTCCGGTTCTTCTTCGGGAACTTGTGAATCAGTCCAATATATATTCGACTCTTTGTTATTATTAGATGAGTCAATGGGATTTGTGCTAGAGGTAGACATCTATCACACAATATCAAACATGTTAAGAGATTAATATATCACATAATATATACATGTTAATAATATATAGTTTCCAACAAAAATGTTAAGCAATCATTTTTAAAAAAAACACGGTCGAAGTCCAGAATCACTAATGCATCCTAACAAACTCGATAAGACACACTAATGCAAATTTTCTGGTTCTCTAAGACCAACGCTTGGATACCAACTGAAATGTCCCGTTCTTATTGATTAAAAACGTTCCATATTAATTGATTTCGTTGCGAGGTTTTGACCTCTATATGAGACGTTTTTCAAAGACCGTATTCATTTTAAAACAAACCATAACCTTTATTTCATCAATAAAGGTTTAAAAAGCTTTATGTAGATTATCAAATAATGATAGTCTAAAATATCCTGTTTACACACGACCATTACATAATGGTTTACAATACAAGTATGTTACAACAAAATAAGTTTCTTGAATGCAGTTTTTACACAATATCATACAAGCATGGACTCCAAATCTCGTCCTTATTTAAGTATGCGACAGCGGAAGCTCTTAATAATCACATGAGAATAAACATGCTTAAAACGTCAACAAAAATGTTGGTGAGTTATAGGTTTAACCTATATATATCAAATCGTAACAATAGACCACAAGATTTCATATTTCAATATACATCCCATACATAGAGATAAAAATTATTCATATGGTGAACACCTGGTAATCGACATTAACAAGATGCATATATAAGAATATCCCCATCATTCCGGGACACCCTTCGGATATGATATAAATTTCGAAGTACTAAAGCATCTGGTACTTTGGATGGGGTTTGTTAGGCCCAATAGATCTATCTTTAGGATTCGCGTCAATTAGGGTGTCTGTTCCCTAATTCTTAGATTACCAGACTTAATAAAAAGGGGCATATTCGATTTCGATAATTCAACCATAGAATGTAGTTTCACGTACTTGTGTCTATTTTGTAAATCATTTATAAAACCTGCATGTATTCTCATCCCAAAAATATTAGATTTTAAAAGTGGGACTATAACTCACTTTCACAGATTTTTACTTCGTCGAAAAGTAAGACTTGGCCACTGGTCGATTCACGAACCTATAACAAATATGTACATATATATATCAAAGTATGTTCAAAATATATTTACAACACTTTTAATACATTTTGATGTTTTAAGTTTATTAAGTCAGCTGTCCTCGTTAGTAACCTACAACTAGTTGTCCACAGTTAGATGTACAGAAATAAATCGATATATATTATCTTGAATCAATCCACGACCCAGTGTATACATATCTCAGTATTGATCACAACTCAAACTATATATATTTTGGAATCAACCTCAACCCTGTATAGCTAACTCCAACATTCACATATAGAGTGTCTATGGTTGTTCCGAAATATATATAGATGTGTCGACATGATAGGTCGAAACATTATATACGTGTCTATGGTATCTCAAGATTACATAATATACAATACAAGTTGATTAAGTTATGGTTGGAATAGATTTGTTACCAATTTTCACGTAGCTAAAAATGAGAAAAATTATCCAATCTTGTTTTACCCATAACTTCTTCATTTTAAATCCGTTTTGAGTGAATCAAATTGCTATGGTTTCATATTGAACTCTATTTTATGAATCTAAATAGAAAAAGTATAGGTTTATAGTCGGAAATATAAGTTACAAGTTGTTTTTGTAAAGGTAGTCATTTCAGTCGAAAGAACGACGTCTAGATGACCATTTTAGAAAACATACTTACACTTTGAGTTTAACCATGATTTTTGGATATAGTTTCATGTTCATAAGAAAAATCATTTTTCCAGAAGAACAACTTTTAAATCAAAGTTTATCATAGTTTTTAATTAACTAACCCAAAACAGCCCGCGGTGTTACTACGACGGCGTAAATTCGGTTTTACAGTGTTTTTCGTGTTTTCAGGTTTTAAATCATTAAGTTAGCATATAATATAGATATAGAACATGTGTTTAGTTGATTTTAAAAGTCAAGTTAGAAGGATTAATTTTTGTTTGCGAACAAGTTTAGAATTAACTAAACTATGTTCTAGTGATTACAAGTTTAAACCTTCGAATAAGATAGCTTTATATGTATGAATCGAATGATGTTATGAACATCATTACTACCTTAATTTCCTTGGATAAACCTACTGGAAAAGAGAAAAATGGATCTTGCTTCAACGGATCCTTGGATGGCTCGAAGTTCTTGAAGCAGAATCATGACACGAAAACAAGTTCAAGTAAGATCATCACTTGAAATAAGATTGTTATAGTTATAGAAATTGAACCAAAGTTTGAATATGATTATTACCTTGTATTAGAATGATAACCTACTGTAAGAAACAAAGATTTCTTGAGGTTGGATGATCACCTTACAAGATTGGAAGTGAGCTAGCAAACTTGAAAGTATTCTTGATTTTATGTAACTAGAACTTGTAGAATTTATGAAGAACACTTAGAACTTGAAGATAGAACTTGAGAGAGATCAATTAGATGAAGAAAATTGAAGAATGAAAGTGTTTGTAGGTGTTTTTGGTCGTTGGTGTATGGATTAGATATAAAGGATATGTAATTTTGTTTTCATGTAAATAAGTCATGAATGATTACTCATATTTTTGTAATTTTATGAGATATTTCATGCTAGTTGCCAAATGATGGTTCCCACATGTGTTAGGTGACTCACATGGGCTGCTAAGAGCTGATCATTGGAGTATATATACCAATAGTACATACATCTAAAAGCTGTGTATTGTACGAGTATGAATACGGGTGCATACGAGTAGAATTGTTGATGAAACTGAACGAGGATGTAATTGTAAGCATTTTTGTTAAGTAGAAGTATTTTGATAAGTGTATTGAAGTCTTTCAAAAGTGTATAAATACATATTAAAACACTACATGTATATACATTTTAACTGAGTTGTTAAGTCATCGTTAGTCGTTACATGTAAGTGTTGTTTTGAAACCTTTAGGTTAACGATCTTGTTAAATGTTGTTAACCCAATGTTTATAATATCAAATGAGATTTTAAATTATTATATTATCATGATATTATCATGTATGAATATCTCTTAATATGATATATATACATTAAATGTCTTTACAACGATAATCGTTACATATATGTCTTGTTTAAAAATCATTAAGTTAGTAGTCTTATTTTTACATATGTAGTTCATTGTTAATATACTTAATAATATGTTTACTTATAATAGTATCATGTTAACTATATATATATCCATATATATGTCATCATATAGTTTTTACAAGTTTTAACGTTCGTGAATCACCGGTCAACTTGGGTGGTCAATTGTCTATATGAAACATATTTCAATTAATCAAGTCTTAATAAGTTTGATTGCTTAACATGTTGGAAACATTTAATCATGTAAATATTAATCTCAATTAATATATATAAACATGGAAAAGTTCGGGTCACTACAATTTTAGAAAAATCTTTTATAAAACATCTGTAAAAACCGGCATGCCCTAGAAAACTCCTAACTCCTCTAACATTGGTGGGATGTGAAAGTTTAGCAATTACATCTACTTTAGCTCTATCCACTTCAATTCCTTCCTTTGAAATTTTATGACCAAGAACGATGCCTTCTTTAACCATGAAATGGCATTTCTCCCAATTAAGAACTAGATTTGATTGTTCGCATCTAATCAGCATTCGTTCAAGATTAACTAAACATGATTCAAATGTATCACCAAAGACTAAAAAGTCATCCATGAAAACTTCCATGCATTCTTCTATCATGTCGTGAAAAATCGCCATCATGCACCTTTGAAAGGTTGCAGGGGCGTTGCAAAGTCCAAATGGCATGCGTTTGTAAGCAAAAGTACCATAAGGGCACGTGAATGTGGTTTTCTCTTGGTCTTCGGGTGCTATTGGAATTTGAAAGTATCCGAAAAAACCATCTAGAAAACAATAGTAACTATTTCTGGCTAATCTTTCCAACATTTGATCAATGAAAGGTAAGGGAAAATGATCTTTTCTGGTGGCGTCATTTAATTTTATATAATCAATACATACATGTCATCCTGTTATAGTCCTAGTAGTAATAAGCTCATTTTTCTCATTTGTGATGACAGTCATGCCACCCTTCTTAGGCACGCATTTAACTGGGCTTACCCATGGACTATCAGAAATTTGATAAATTAAACCTGCATCAAGTAGTTTAATAATTTCTTTTTTAACAACATCTTGCATATTAGGATTTAGTCTTCGTTGGCGTTGCACATACGTTTTATGACCTTCTTCCATAAGGATTTTATGTGTGCAATATGAAGGACTTATTCCTTTAATATTATGAATCTTCCATGCAATGGCTGGTTTATGAGCTTTCAACACAGAAATGAGTTGTGATTTCTCATTTTCAGTAAGAGAAGACGATATTATTACAGGTAATTCAGATTCACCATGTAAATAAGCGTATTCCAAATGGTTTGGAAGTGGCTTTAACTCTAATGTCAGAGGTTCTTCTATCGATGATTTATATCGATATCTGTCTTCTTCTTTTAGCATTTGAATTTCTTCTGTTGTTGGTTCATATCCATTAGCTATTAGTGTAGCTAACATTTCAGTTTCATCAATTGGTTTAGTTCCTTCTCCTAAAGAACATTCTCCTGTTCCTTGTAATTCTGGAAATTCTTCTAACAATTCTGCATGTGAATCTATAGTTTGAATATAATAACATGTATCATCTGCAGATTGTGGTTGTTGCATAGCTCTATCAACTGAAAAGGTAACACTCTCATCCTCTATACTTAGGGTCAGTTTCTTACCAAACACGTCTATCATTGCTTTAGCCGTTTTTAAGAATGGTCTTCCTAATATGAGAGGAACTTGAGAATCTTCTTCCATGTCCAGAACAACAAAATCTAATGGAAATACTAAAGTACCAACTTTAACTAGCATGTTCTCCATTATCCCTCTAGGATATTTTATTGATCGATCAGCTAGTTGTATGCTTATTCTTGTTGGTTTCAATTCTCCAAGGTCTAGTTTAGTGTATAGTGAATACGGCATTAAATTTATACTAGCACCTAAATCTGCCAATGCTTCTATTAAACTAAGACTACCCAGAAAATATGGAATTGTGAAACTTCCTGGATCGGATAGTTTTTCCGGTATCTTATTCAACAGCACTGCTGAACAATTAGCATTCATAGTAACGGCCGAGAGTTCTTCCATTTTCTTTCTATTTGTGATTAGATCTTTCAAGAATTTAGCATATCTAGGCATTCCTGAAATTACATCAATGAAAGGAAGATTTACATTTATCTGTTTAAACATATCCAAGAATTTAGATTGTTCGGCTTCAAGTCTCTCTTTTTTCATTTTACTCGGGTAAGGAAGTGGTGGTTGGTATGGTTTAACATAAGGTTTAGCCTTAACTGTGTTATCTTCATTAACCTTTTCAACTACCGGTTCTTTTTCCCTATCTTGTTCAGGTTGTAGTTCTTGTGGAGTAGGAATAGCTTCATCAGAAATTACAGGTATTTCAGGTGGTTTAAGTGTTGTACCACTTCTTGTGGTAATGGCTTTAGCTGTTTCATTCCGGGGGTTAGCATTTGTATCACTAGGTAAACTTCCCGATTTTCTTTCACCTATTAACCTTGCTAGGTTACTTACTTCTTGTTCCAGATTTTGAATAGAAGCTTGTTGATTTCTAAATGCTTGAGCATTTTATTCATTAGTTTGTTTCTGAGATGTGAAAAACTGTGTTTGAGTTTCAACTAGCTTCGTCATCATATCTTCTAAATTTGGCTTTTTATCATCGGTTTGTGGTGGTTTGTTTTGAAAATTAGGTCATTGCTGATTGTAAGTATTATTGGATACTTGTTGATTACTTGGACCTTGTTGGTTGTTGTATGGAATATTTCGATTATAATTTTGGTTTTGATTGTAAATCGGTCTTGGAGGTTGATAATTATTCTGATAATTATTTCCAGGCCTTTGGTTTATGTATGAAATATTCTCTCTTTGTTCCATTGTTAGTTCAATACTGAGACAATCTTTTGTCAAATGTGGTCCTCCACACTGCTCACAACTAATTTGTATTGAGTGTATATCTTTAGTCATCTTTTCCATTCGTCTCTCGACAGCATCTATCTTTGCAGAAATGGAATCTAAGTCATGACTAGAATCGGCTCTAGCTGCTTTAGATGATCTAACGATATCTTTTTCTTGGTGCCACTCATGTGAGTGGGAAGCAGTGTTATCAATAATTTTGTAAGCATCAGTTTCGGTTTTCTTCATAATCGAACCACCAGCTGCTATATCGATGTCTTTCCTTGTAGTGATGTCGCATCCTTGGTAGAATATTTGTACTATTTGACAAGTGTCTAAACCATGTTGCGGACATCCTCTCAATAACTTTCCAAATTTGGTCCATGCCTCATATAGAGTTTCATTTGGTTTCTGTGTGAATGTAACAATTTCTCCTTGAAGTCTTACGGCTTTAGATGCTGGAAAGAATTGTTTAAGAAATTTTTCAACTAAAACATCCCATGTATCAATCGCCCCTTCAGGTAACGATTCCAACCAATCTTTGGCTTCTTCCTTTAAAGTCCAGGGAAATAACATGAGATATATCTGTTCATCCTCAACTTCTCTTATTTTAAATAGTGTGCAGATCTTATTAAAGGTACGAAGATGTTCATTTGGATCTTCCTTCGGCGCACCACTAAATTGGCATTGATTAGTCACCATGTGTAGAATTTGTCCTTTGATTTCATAATCTGGCGCATTAATGTCAGGATGAGTAATTGCGTGACCTTGGCCAGTGCGTTTATCTCTCATTCGGTCTTCCATACTTAAAGGTTCCAGATTCTCCATGATTGAATTTGTTGAATCTGAATCACTAGAGGATTCTGATTTAATGGTTCGTTCCTCAACAATCTCTGTTTGAATGATTGGTAGTTCCGGAGGAAAAATTAATGGTTCAGGATCTATGAATTGTCCCTGAATATTCTTCGGATTCTCAATTGTGAGGTCGGGTTCAAAAAATGGATTATCGGAAATTTGAATTGGAGTACTTGGTCGACTGGATGACGATTCTAAAGAAAAATCAACGGCGACAATATTTGCTAGATGTCTTGATCGAGTTACAGGTGGTGAACGTACAAAAGGTGGTGAAAGTCTTGCTCGGTGCATTCACTGAATATCCTATTAGTTTTTAAAATGAAAGAAAAATTATATAAGTTATCCAATTAATAGACTTTTCTGATTTTGCCCACGTTTCGAATAGCCAAAAGATGCAGCAGAGGGGCAGGATTCGTTTGGTCTCAATATAATTGAGTACTGTTTGGCTCCAATAACCCGGTCCACGTACAAATCCAACTATTACTACGAACCAGAAAATTTTGATGTCTATCAATTTAACCACTTAAAATAAATTTTCGAAATTTTAAGAAGTTTAGAGAAGAAATAGAATAAAAATCTATGTCCTAAAACTAGAATGTCGAGAAATAAGAAAGAAAAAGAGCGCGTCGGTATTAAATTTGGAGAAATAAGAAAGAAAAAAAAAGTGACTTATAAAACTTTAAAACACTCGACTAACCCAACCTTATTATTATCACTAACTTAAAATTAAAATTGCAAATTGAGATTACTAATTGGAGTGATAATTGATACATAGGTAAAAGGCGTCGAAAAATAAAAATAAGAAAGTAGCGCGTCGAAACTTAAAAAAGAACTTAAAAACTAAAAATTAAAAGTTGCGTCTAAAAATATTAAAGCTTACAAGTAAAACTATATCCCAAATGGCAATAACTTAAAAAAATACTAAAACTTAGATAGGCGTCGCAAAATTCTAAAGCACCTAAATCTTAGTCTAAAGAGAAAGCTCTTAAGGAATTTTACGGCAAAGCCTAAAAATCTAGAAATAAAAATAACTATGGCAAAAACTATATCTTAAAACTAAATACGAACGAAAAATTACAAAAATTACGCTAAAAACAAATAAAAAGGGACAAAATATAAAAATATACTAAAAGTTGTAAAAAGTACAATTTTTTTATAAAAATATTATTTTTATATTATTTATTTTATAAAACTATTACTTTTATATATATAAATAAAACTAATTAAAATTAATTATTACAAATTAATTAATAAAACTAAACTAATTATAATAATAATTAAGTAAATAGGGTTAAATAAAAAAATAATAAATAATAATTACTCCGTACTTAATACGAATTAGGGTTTGTGGTGGCCTGAAAGGGCAGCTCCGCGAGTCGCGGTTCCACCTGGCAACAAACTCCGCGAGTCGCGGAGATTTGAAATTAAAATGACAAGTTTTGTTTTTTTTTTAATATTTATATTAATTAAATAAAACTTTTATTTAAAAACTAAAATATAAATATTTATAATTTTATAAATAGAAATCTAAAAAAATAAATTTTTATATATATATATTTTTTGTTTTTTTTAATTTTTAATTTTTTTATTTTTGGACACTTATAATAAATAAGAAAATATTTTTACGAAATAAGAAATAATATATTTTTACAAAAATATAGTTTTTCACCCGATCCCCGGCAGCGGCGCCAAAAATACTTGATGTGCGCAGAGGTGTATATGAAATAGCTTATATTTTACTAGGAAAAACTATTAAATACGATACAATTTTACACAAGATATTTATTTATTTATAGAATGGATATACTTAAACCTTGCTACAACACTTATAGGCAGTGTACCTAATCGTACAGTAGTGTAGTTTTAGTAAGTCCGGTTCGTTCCACAGGGAAAATCTTTAAACAAAGCTTAACGCTATATTAGTTTTAATTTATAAAAATACAAATATATATAAGAAATATTATTATTATAAAGGGGGTTTTTACCGTTTAATGACCGGTTTGTCGATTTTAAAACTTAGTCGCAGTTAAAACCTAATGTAAAATATTAAAAATAAATATAACTTAATTTAAAGCATAAAGTAAATAACGATAATGAAATTGCGATAAATAAAAGTGCGATAAAATAAACTTGCGATAATTAAAAAGTACAATTAATTAAAAGTGCAATTAAATACAATAACAATAAATAAAAGTGCGATAATTAAAAGTGCAATTAAATATAAAATAAAGGAAATTAAATATGAAATAAAATAATTATGCTTATTTAAACTTCCGTAATCATGATGTTTGACGTGTTGATTTTTAGTTTTATGCCCATGGGTTAATTGTCCTTTGTCCTGGATTATTTAATATGTCTGTGTGGTTTTTGTCCATAACAGTCCATCAGTCATAAATATAAAGTGCGAGTGTCCTCGTCAAATTATCCTTATACCCGAAGTTAAATATTCCAACTAATTGGGGACTTAAACTGTAACAAGGTTTTAATACTTTGTTTAATAATTACACCAGGTTATCGACTGCGTGTAACCCAAGGTTTTAATACTTTGTTATCAATTATGCCAAGTGTCCTTGTACATAATTTCACCCCTATTTTAATAATTCCATAGACTATTAATCCATTCCCGTGTCCGGTTAAATGAACAATTATTCGTACATATAAATATCCCGCCCATCGTGTCCGATCGAGTGTATATGGTTATTTATAGGGACGTCCAATTGTAAATCTTTATATTAAAATTAACAAACTATCATTTAGGTAAACAAATATAAAGCCCATTAATAGCCCATAGTCTAATTTCCACAAGTGTCGTTCTTTTGTCCAAACCCCAATTATAGTACAAAGCCCAATTACCCAATTTTAGTATTTAGCCCAACATCATGATTACTTCGGATTAAATAAGCATAATAATAACTTAGCTACGAGACATTAAATTAAAAAGGTTGAACATAACTTACAATGATTAAAAATAGCGTAGCGTTACACGGACAGAATTTCGACTTACACCCTTACAACATTCGCTAACATACCCTTATTATTAGGATTTAAAATTAAAATTAAAATATAAATATATATATATATATATATATATATATATATATATATATATATATATATATATATATATATATATATATACGTTTACATATAGATAGAGAGATTGATGGATGGATATATAAAACGTTCAGAATGCGCGAGCTTTTATAGGCATTTTTGTCCAGGACAGCTCCGCGAGTTGCGGCATTTTTGCACTACAAACTTCGCGAGTCGCGGAGTTCGTAAATCCAGCTCACACAAGTTTGGATCCTAGTCTGCCGACGGTTTTAATATATAAATATAATATATATATAATTTATATAATTAATTATATATTATATTATATTTATATACATAGTTAACTTGTAATTTTTAGTCCGTTGCGTCGAGCGTTGAGAGTTGACTCTGGTCTCGGTTCCGGATTTTTGAACGTCCTTGCGTACAATTTAATATCTTGTACTTTGCGTTTTGAATCTTGTACTCTTGTAATTATGAGACGTTTCTTATCAATAATTGGAACCTCTTTGATTGTATTTTGTACTTTTGAGCTTTTTGGTCGTTTGTGTCTTCAATTCGTCGAATCTATCTTTTGTCTTCACCTTTTATTATTTAACCGAATATCACTTGTAAATAGGACAATTGCAACTAAAAGCTTGTCTTTCTTGAGGAATAATGCTATGAAATATATGTTCGTTTTTAGCATTATCGTTAACCCAATGTTTATTATATCAAATGAGATGTTAAATTATTATATTATCATGATATTATGATGTATGAATATCTTTTAATATGATATATACATTAAAATATCGTTACAACGATAATCGTTACATATAAGTCTCGTTTCGTAATTCTTGAGTTAGTAGTCTTGTTTTTACATATGTAGTTCATTGTTAACACACTTAATGATATATTTAAATATCATTTTATCATGTTAAATATAGTGTATCAATATCTTAATATGATACATATGTATTTAGTAGACGTTATCATAACGATAATCGTTATATATATCATTTCGAGTTTCTTAACTTAGTAATCTCATTTCTTATGTATATCACACATTGTTAATATATTTAGTGAGATACTTGCTCATCATAATCTTATGTCAACCATATATATATATATATATATATATATATATATATATATATATATATATATATATATATATATATATATATATATATATATATATATATATATATATATATATATATATATATATATATATATATATATATATATATATATATATATATATATATATATATATATATATATGTCTATAAATACCACAACATGTAGTTTTTACAATTTTGTAACGTTCGTGAATCGCCGGTCAACTTGGGTGATCAATTGTCTATATGAAACTTATTTCATTTAATTAAGTCTTAATAAGTTTGATTGCTTAACATGTTGGAAACATTTAGTCATGTAAATATCAATCTCAATTAATATATATAAACATGGAAAAGTTCGGGTCACTACAGTACCTACCCGTTAAATAAATTTCGTCCCGAAATTTTAAGCTGTTGAAGGTGTTGACGAATCTTCTGGAAATAGATGCGAGTATTTCTTCTTCATATGATCTTCACGCTCCCAGGTGAACTCGAGTCCTCTACGAGCATTCCATCAAACCTTAACAATCGGTATCTTGTTTTGCTTAAGTCTCTTAACCTCACGATCCATTATTTCGACGGGTTCTTCAATGAATGGAAGTTTTTCATTGATTTGGATTTCGTCCAACGGAATAGTGAGATCTTCTTTAGCAAAACAATTCTTCAAATTCGAGACGTGGAAAGTGGTATGTACAGCCACGAGTTGTTGAGGTAGCTCCAGTTGGTAAGCTACTGGTCCGACACGATCTATAATCTTGAATGGTCCAATGTACCTTGGATTTAGTTCCCCCGTTTACCAAATCGAACAACGCCTTTCCAAGGCGAAACCTTAAGCATAACCATTTCTCCAATTTCAAACTCTATATCTTTTCTTTTACTGTCCGCGTAGCTCTTTTGGCGACTCTGGGCGGTTTTCAATCGTTGTTGAATTTGGATGATTTTCTCGGTAGTTTCTTGTATTATCTCCGGACCCGTAATCTGTCTATCCCCCACTTCATTCTAACAAATCAGAGACCTGCTCTTTCTACCATAAAGTGCCTCAAACGGCGCCATCTCAATACTAGAATGATAAATGTTGTTGTAGGAAAATTCTTCTAACGGTAGGTGTCGATCCCAACTGTTTCCGAAATCAATAACACATGCTCGTAGCATGTCTTCAAGTGTTTGTATCATCCTTTCGCTCTGCCCATCAGTTTGTGGATGATAGGCAGTACTCATGTCTAGATGAGTCCCCAATGCTTGTTGCAACGTCTGCCAGAACCTTGAAACAAATCTACCATCCCTATCAGAGATAATAGAGACGGGTATTCCATGTCTGGAGACAACCTCCTTCAAATACAATCGCGCCAACTTCTCCATTTTGTCATCTTCTCTCATTGGCAGAAAGTGTGCTGACTTGTTGACACGATCAACTATTACCCAAATAGTATCATAACCACTTGCAGTCCTTGGCAATTTAGTAATGAAATCCATGGTAATGTTTTCCCATTTCCATTCCGGGATTTCAGGTTGTTGTAGTAGACCTAATGGTTTCTGATGTTTGGCTTTGACCTTAGAACACGTCAAACATTCTCCTACATATCTAGCAATATCGGCTTTCATACCCGGCCACCAAAAGTGTTTCTTGAGATCTTTATACATCTTCCCCGCTCCGGGATGTATTGAATATCTGGTTTTATGTGCTTCTTTAAGTACCATTTCTCTCACATCTCCAAACCTTGGTACCCAAATTCTATCAGCCCTATATCGGGTTCCGTCTTCCCGAATATTAATATGTTTCTCTGATCCTTTGGGTATCTCATTCTTCAACTTTCCTTCTTTTACAAACCCCTGTTGCGCCTCCCTTATTTGAGTAGTAAGGTTAGTACGAATAATTATATTCATAGCTTTTACCCGTATAGGTTCTCTGTCCTTTCTACTCAAAGGGTCGGCTACCACATTCGCCTTCCCCGGGTGGTATCGAATCTCAAAATCATAGTCATTCAACAGTTCAATCCACCTGCGTTGTCTCATATTCAGTTGCTTCTGATTAAATATATGTTGGAGACTTTTGTGGTCGGTATATATAATACTTTTGACCCCATATAAATAATGCCTCCAAGTCTTTAATGCAAAAACAACAGCACCCAATTCCAAATCGTGAGTTGTATAATTTTGCTCGTGAATCTTCAATTGTCTAGACGCATAAACAATCACCTTCGTTCGTTGCATTAATACACAACCGAGACCTTGCTTTGATGCTTCACAATAAATCACAAAATCATCATTCCCTTCAGGCAATGACAATATAGGTGCCGTAGTTAGTTTTTTCTTCAATAACTGAAACGCCTTCTCTTGTTCATCCTTCCATTCAAATTTCTTCCCTATATGCGTTAATGCAGTCAAGGGTTTTGCTATTTTGGAGAAATCTTAGATGAATCTTCTGTAGTAACCAGCCAATCCTAAAAATTGACGTATATGCTTCGGAGTTTTTGGGGTTTCCCACTTTTCAACGGTTTCGATCTTTGCCGGGTCCACCTAGATACCTTCTTTGTTCACTATGTGATCGAGGAATTGAACTTCTTCCAACCAAAATGCACACTTTGAAAACTTAGCATACAGTTTTTCTTTCCTTCAATACTTCTAGCACTTTTCTCAAATGTTCTTCGTGCTCTTGATCATTCTTTGAGTAAATAAGTATGTCATCGATGAAAACAATGACAAACGTGTCAAGATATGGCCCACACACTCGGTTCATAAGGTCCATGAACACAGCTGGTGCGTTAGTCAATCCAAACGGCATAACCATAAACTCTTAATGACCATAACATGTCCTAAAAGCAGTTTTTGGAATATCATCCTCCTTTACTCGCATTTGATGATATCCAGAATGTAAATCGATTTTTGAATAAACCGACGAGCCTTGTAGTTGATCAAATAAGTCATCAATTCTCGGCAGTGGATAACGGTTTTTGATGGTAAGTTTATTCAACTCTCTGTAGTCAATACACAACCTAAATGTACCATCCTTCTTCTTGACAAACAAAACAGGAGCTCCCCATGGTGATGTGCTTGGTCGAATGAAACCACGTTCAAATAGTTCTTGCAGTTGGCTTTGCAGTTCTGTCATCTTGCTGGGTGCGAGTCTGTAAGGAGCATGAGCTATTGGTGCAGCTCCTGGTACAAGATCTATTTGAAATTCAACAGATCGATGTGGAGGTAGTCCCGGTAATTCTTTCGGAAATACATCGGGAAATTCTTTTGCGACGGGAACATCATTGATGCTCTTTTCTTCAGTTTGTACTTTCTCGACGTGTGCCAGAACAGCATAGAAACCTTTTCTTATTAGTTTTTGTGCCTTCAAATTACTAATAAGATGTAGCTTCGTGTTTCCCTTTTCTCCGTACATCATTAAGGGTTCTCCTTCTTCTCGTACAACGTGAATTGCATTTTTGTAACATACGATCTCTGCTTTCATCTCCTTCAGCCAGTCCATGCCAACTATTACATCAAAACTTCCTAACTCTACTGGTATCAAATCAATCTTAAATATTTCGCTACCCAGTTTAATTTCTCGATTCCGGCATATATAATCTGCTGAAATTAATTTACCGTTTGCTAATTCGAGTAAAAATTTACTATCCAATGGCGTCAATGGACAACTTAATTTAGCACAAAAATCTCTACTCATATAGCTTCTATCCGCACCCAAATCAAATAAAACGTAAGCAGATTTATTATCAATAAGAAATGTACCCGTAACAAGCTCCGGGTCTTCCTGTGCCTCTGCCGCATTAATATTAAAAACTCTTCCGCGGCCTTGTCCATTCGTGTTCTCCTGGTTCGGGCAATTTCTAATAATGTGGCCCGGTTTTCCACATTTATAACAAACTACATTGGCATAACTTGCTCCGACACTACTTGCTCCACCATTACTCGTTCCGACACCATTTGTTCCTTTCGTTCTGTTAACCCCTAGTCTGTAGACCTCACACTTAGGCGCGCTATGACCATTTCTTTTACACTTGTTGCAAAATTTGGTGCAGAACCCCGAGTGATACTTTTCACACCTTTGGCATAGCTGCTGCTGATTGTTGTTGTTGTTGTTGTTGCGGTTGTTATTGTTGTTGGGATGATTGTTGTAGTTGATGATGATGTTGTTGTTGTTGTGCCGTTTGTTGTAGTTGCGATTGATGTTGCGATTGTTGGGATAGTTGTTGTTGTTTTGGTGACTCTTATCACCGTTTTCCTCCCACTTTCTTTTGATTAACTTCACGTCGGCCTCTTCGGCCGCCTGTTCTTTAATTCTTCCCTCAATCTAGTTTGTGAGCCATTCTACATGCTTTTTGTATGGAGGAAGGCTCGTGTGAACTTATATCTTCTTGGATTCTCTCCGGTAACCCTATCACAAACGCGTCGATCTTCTCTTCCTCATCTTCGAACGCTCTCGGACACAATAGGCACAATTCTGTGAATCGTCTTTCGTACGAAGTAATATCGAATCCCTGTGTTCGTAACCCTCTAAGTTCTGACTTGAGCTTATTGACCTCGGTTCTGGGACGGTACTTCTCGTTCATCAAGTGCTTGAATGCTGACCATGGTAGCGCGTAAGCAGCATCTTGTCCCACTTGCTCTAGATAGGTATTCCACCATGTTAACGCAATACCTGTGAAGGTATGCGTAGCGTACTTCACTTTGTCTCCTTCAGCACACTTACTTATGGAAAACACCAATTCAACTTTCTCGGTCCACCGTTTCAATCCGATTGGTCCTTCGGTCCCATTAAATTCTGAAGGTTTGCAGGCAGTGAATTCCTTGTAGGAGCATCCTACACGATTTCTTACGCCGTTAGATGTATTGCTAGATTCAGAGTTATTGTTGGTATGTAGCACGGCCTGTACTGCGGCTATATTTGAAGCAAGAAAGGCACGAAATTCCTCTTCGCTCATATTCAAGGTGTGTCGAGTAGTCGGTGGCATTTCCTTCAAAATAGTCAAATGAAACAATTTAATCATACAGAATATTAAGAGTAGTCAATAGTATCTCGTAGCATAATATGAACTCATTTATAAAAGCTTTTTCTTCATATTAGCGTTTTATAAGTTTAAATTCGGGTACTACCTACCCGTTAAGTTCATACTTAGTAGCTAATATACAATTCAACTACTACAATTCCATATGAAAAACTGATTATAATAATATATCACATATAAATATTCTTCAAACTTACAACTTCGCTATATTACATATAACATGAAATATAGTACACTATGATATAGGACAGTTTTGAAGATAAATCTAGTTAATACGCAAGTTGTTCAGCAAAGGAAATAAAGACACGTAATTCATAAGTCCAGAAACAAGTCATGCATTCTGGTTTTACTAAGACGACTTCCCATCCTTGGTCTTGTAGAAAATAACCATTATGACCATTAGCTAGGCAGCATGTTGTAATGTCGTCAAAAGGACGAAGGTTTCGTAATGTCCAACAGCCCCGTAATAATCTAAAAATCTTGTTTCTCACTGATGCGTTGAAACAATACCTTTATTTATGAACGGATTTGAGTTATTTTGTTACACGAATTGATTTATTGTATATGTGGTATTTTAATGAATTCAGGTTGATTTCACACATATAGGCAACTAGTCCTATTCGCGTAGTTTAGTTTGTTGGTAAATCCGGTTCGTTCCACAGGGAGACAGTGTTTAATGGTTTTAATAGTCTTTGAAGTTAAACTTATTTAAAGGGGGTTTTGGATTAGGAATTTATATTTAGCATAAAATAATAATAATAAAATATAACTTATTCTTAATTTAATTGAACTACTTATTAATTAAAATTACAAATTTACGTGATTTATAATTATTAACTAAAAAGTGAATTAATTGAAACTATACTAATTGTGATAAAACAAGTTTATTACTAAATGATAATTAATAATATAATAAGTTGTAATAAAACTAATTGATTAGAATTTTGTTTTGAGCAATAAATTATAATACGAATTTATTTAAATTAACTAAATAACAAGTTTTAATTAAATTAAAGATGAATTATAGGAAATTATAATAATTAGACTAATTATAAATTATTATTTTAAAATTAATAATAAAAGGTTTAATTTAAAACCTTGACATTTAAATGAATTCGGAACAGTGCTGATATTACACATACGCGTTTCGCGTACAACTATACGCGTTCCGCGTATAGTTTTTAAGGTACACGTTTTGCGTGATTTCTACACGATCCGCGTATGATATATCCGATGTGACAAACAGTACTGGTACGAATTTGAGTATTTTGATGTATATATTTAAATTAAGTGTATAATAATACGTAAATAATAATAATTATTATTATTTTACAATATATAAATGGGAGTATTTACTTAAATGTGTCACCTCTAGATCCATAGATTGTTTTAAGTTTAAGCTCTTATTTAAAATGTTAGTATAAAACTTTATATTCTTCTTTCGAAAAAATAAAGTTTCAACTAGCTAAATTAAGTCTAATTTTCATCGGATCTTATTTTAGATAGTTACTATTTCCCAAGTATTTAAATTGAGACCCAACCCAGTTTTGACTTTCGCCAAAACCCAAATCATAACGGTTTCCCTTTTTACAATTTCACTATTATATGACTAGTGATATTACCCAAACCACCGAACTTTATTTCTAATTTAGTGTTAATAATTTATTCATAAGTTCGTCTAAATCACTTTTAATGTTGAAGCTTAATTTATATAAATAAAAATAACTTTCGTTATTTGAATCTAATAAATTAAGTGACGGGGGTTAAATATCCAAGTATATTATAATGGTTCTTTTAATTAGGCTCAATGTTAAAAATACTTAAGTTACATTTTAATTTTTACAAATGATAACAATCCATTTCACTAGGGGCTCTACATCTAAGCAAACACTACGGAAATTTAGCTACTCATTATACTAAGGTAAACATAAAAATATAAATATACAGACATAATAATAACGATAAAAATTGATAACGATAATTTTAATGGAGTATACTTACGAAAATCTTCACTTTCATTAACTTCAAGCGGTAGAAAAATTACAATAATAACACCCTTTTTACTCGCACAATAATACCCTTAATCACGATCAATACACCCTTGATATAAAAACTATCCTAAAAATTGAACTTGGAACTGAAAATAATACTAATACAGAGTACTTGATAAAATAAAAGACCAATAATTTTGTAGTATCTCTCCCTAAAAACCTCTGCGTACTTGTGTTGTAAGTATGTATGTTGTATGGAATTTTAAAGCTGTGTTAACTCTCGGTATTGTATCTATGTTGTATCTGTCTCTCTCCTCTCGTACTCCGTATTATATCATCTGAGAAGTTGATCCCTTGATCTGTAATATTCTTCTTTTCATTCTGTAAAGTGAAAAAGTAGTAATAGTATATCCAAAAGCAGCCGTCCCATGTGAAATTGAATCTGAATCTGGTCTTGACATTACGCATTTCACGTAAGACACCACACGTTCCGCGTAAGACTGAAATACTATGCGTTTCGCATAGAAGAGTACGCGATCCGCGTAAGAGTAAACTGCAGTTTTCTAATTTTTATCTTTTTGTTTGTTCTTTGTTCACCCCGTGTTGACGTATATCGACTTGAAACTTTCCTTTGAACTCTTTTTCTTCGATCATCTTGAACTTGCATTCGGGTAAACATTATCTTGATATATATTTGGTTTAAATCCGTCGTTTTATCGTTGTTTTATCGTCGTTTCTTCAAACTTCAAGCTCGTGTTTACTTTTGTCGTTTTTCTCGTGAATTATGCATTTGAATGTCTTCGTTTCGGTAAAAGCCGATGAAATATAAATGATATTGCGTCGAAATATATATATGTTTAAAGCAATATCAAAATACCCCACACTTGAACGTTGCTTGTCCTCAAGCAATTACATCTTCTAAATAGAATCGAAACATTACATTTTTTTTCATATCGAACATTAAATCACATAACACACTCCACACGAAATGAAAACACACGCTATATGGAATAAGTTGGAAACACTACACAATATTTATTGGATCACACGCACACCACACGAAATGAAATTCTGACAACAGAAACAAAGTTGAAACTCGTGATTAAGGTTTAAAAATTTAGATCCTTAGGGAAAATTGGACCTTGTGAAAACGTTTTATGATTTTATAAAATGTCATGCTAGTTGTTACACTAGACACGTTTTCCGGTTTTAACCTCAAATTCCGGTCAAGGGTAACTGAAAACCATAGTTTCAGTCGGCGATTAGCAAGCTATCCGCCCCCATAATTGAAGTATCATGGAACTTGAAACCGAATGTCCTAAAAATGGTTTTACACAATATAATTCATAAAATGACATAAGTTTTAGAATAAAATTATATCGTGTCCAAATATCATCGGTAAACCATGAGTTTGCACACCTCAATTTGTTATGGCATATGTATGTTGACCGCGGTCAGACATAGATGCGGTTGATCTTTATGGAGATCATCCATCTGGGGATTATATTCATTAGTCTTAAAAGCTAATTTGCAATGTGCCCCCCCATTGTACGAGACATATCCATCTCATGGTTAGGATAAGTCTGACCACCAAAAACCCTGTTTGATGCTGAGGTGAGGTGGATTTCCAGCCGATGATAGAGATGACTTTTCAAGATTTTTCGTCAACCTACAGCTGTTCTGGACTACATCTTATAACATAGGTTAGCAAGTGTGTCATTTTGGAAGACTTTACTTCCTTAATGGGATATTCAGGTTCATACATTTCAAAGCAATGATGTTTGCAATAAATTTCATAGAAACATGTGATAAATGGTTCCTAAAATATGGGTTTATAAATTCTGTTGTACATGGTTTTCTTTTATAGGTTTTAATCAAATAATCTTATGTATTTTTAATGTATGGAGACAATAATTTCAGTTTTTGACACCTAATCTTTAATTGCTCGTAATTACCTTAAAAATTGACTAGATATATTTGTTAAAAAAAATGTTCAAAATTTTCATAAAAACCTCCAATTTATAAGTTATCGAGAATTTATATATTCCCACCCCACACTTAAGATTATGTAATGCCCTCATTACATAAAATCAGATTAAATGTATAAATTCGAGAGGACAAAAAGTGTAAAGTATATGGAACTTCCTTTGTTAAGTAATTGGACATTGTAAAATGCTTATTGTATGAACATATCCAATCCTTTTTATCACAATAATACTTTCGTGTTTCGTTATGTCGAATCTCATCATCGTAAATACCTGTCAACAAAATATGTTAATCACACACGAGATGGGGTTGTACTTTAGTAGTACAAAAATTTTACCCCACACTAAAAATTTTGTATATATAAAATAAAAGTAAACGTAAATACTTAAAACACATCATAAAAATCATTTTTTTTTTCAACTTATAATTAATCAAATTTTTAAAATTTCTTTTATAAATTTATATTTGTTGTTACGGAAATTTCGGTTTATTATACCTAGTCTTTATCCGTTTATAAATTTTCAAATTCAATTTATAAAATTTAATTCTTTAAAAGTTAAAGTTTTTAATATTTTTCAAAAACAACTTTAAAAACAGAACACTCTATTTTTTTCTTTTTAAATTTTTAAATTAAAAGAAAATTAATATTTTAAAATTTTAAAACAAGTACATGAAAAATAAAAATTAAATGAATTTAAAATACACTCTATTATATATATATATATATATATATATATATATATATATATATATATATATATATATATATATATATATATATATATATATATATATATATATATATATATATATATATATATATATATATATATATACTTTCAAACTAACTAATTTTCAAACTTAAAACTTTGTTTCCTATCAACTAGGTAGAGATAATCTCGGTTGTTACACCTATCATTACCCACGACAAAGTTTACAAATTATATATTTTTACGGTTATTGATAAAATAGTATATTTTTAGTAGTTTTAATTTTTTTTCTTTTTTGTTTTTGTGGTTTACTATTTAAAAGATATATTATGAATCCAACAATAAATTTCGTGCAATTTGAAGAACGACAATTCAGTTGTTACACTTAACATTATCGTTTTCAATGAAAACAGGTTAAACTCAAGGTTTTTCAATTTTAAATGGTAGACCTTTTTAATAAAAACAAACAAACAAATACAAACTAACACACCAAAACATAAACACACAAAAAATTCACAAACACACAAAAATGCACAAAAACACAATTGGCGAGAAAAAGAATTAGATTGTGAAACCGCGTTGACTTAACTCATAGTAGAGTCGTACCATTTCGCCTCCCATGGCTTCGTAGGCGTAACCTCATTGGTTTAAGAGGTTTTCCTTTGAACATTTAAAAGGCCCTTCTCGGCACAAGGTTATGTACTCGTAATTAGAGTCCGTCTGGTTCTTTGAGCACTTTCCGTAATGAGTCGGTTTTTCACATTTTACACACTTGCCCAAATGACGCGCTCGACGCTTCTTAGCTGATTTTGATTTGCCCTTGGCATAATTTTTCTCGTTAAGTTCTTGCCTTATTTCTTTACTCGCCTGATCGCATCTTCTCTTTATATCTAATACCACATCTCTCGGTAAAATTTTATCGCACATCAAAAAGAAGTGGTTGTAGACATATTGATTGCGCATCTTGAAATTAAACAATAAATAAAAATGAAAAGAAGAAATAAAAAGGTAGAATGGAGGGAGAAGACTAGTTCTTTAGTGTCTGCTAGGGAAAGACCGAACAAACCCCACTCTTAAAGATAAAACTAAAGATCGAGAATGGAGTTGAAAACCTTAAAGTTACCCCGAATTTACTTGTCCTTAGGGTAGAATGTGATTTCGTCTCTTTCCGTAGTGTTGATTCCGTCAAAGTATAACTTGAGTCGATGACCGTTCACCTTGAAAGTTCCACCTTCTTTGCTATATAACTCTGCATATCCAGATGGAAAAACCTGTTTTATTATATATGGCCCAGTCCACCGGGATCTAAGTTTCCCAGGTGAAAACTTAAAACGTGATTGGAAAAATAATACTTTATCCCCTTGTTCGAATTCTTTTCTTTCTTTTAATCGCGCATCGTGCCATCTCTTAATTTTCTCTTTGTATGTTTTAGATTTTCCATTAGCTTGTAGTCTTAACTCGTCTAATTCATTAAGTTGTAAGAATCGGTTCTCTCCGGCTTCCACAAGGTCGGTGTTACATTCTCTTAGAGCCCAATATGCCTTGTGTTCAATTTCGACAGGTAAATGACACGCCTTACCATAAATTAATCAGAAAGGTGTAGTACCAATGGGCGTTTTGAATGCAGTTCTAAATGCCCAAAGCGCATCATCTAGCTTTCGATGCCAGATTTTTGGATTATTTTTAACCGTTCTTTCTAAAATTCGTTTAAGACCTGGATGTGTGTATTCAACTTGGCCACTCGTTTGAGGGTGGTAAGAAGTTGAAAAATGATGATTAACTCCGTACTTTTTAAGCACTTTCTCGAGTAATTTATTTGTAAAATTAGTTCACGATCACTGATTAATGCTTTTGGAATCCCAAAACGTGAAAATAGGTTTTTAAGAAAGCTGACAACAACTCGAGCATCGTTAGTGGGTAGGGCTTTTGCTTCAGCCCATTTAGAAACGTAATCGACTGCCACAAGAATGTATTTGCATTTGTTAGAAGCGGGGAATGGACCCATGAAGTCAATACCCCAAATGTCAAATACTTCGCATACTAGGATGCTTTGTTGTGGTATTTCGTCTCTCTTGGAGATATTTTCGGATCTTTGACAAGCATCACAAGTTTTTACCATATTGTATGCATCTTTAAAAATTGTAGGCCAGTAAAAACCCGAGTCAAAAACCTTTTTAGCTGTATAGCTTGGTCCGAAATGTCCACCAGCCGGTCCTTCATGACAGTGCTCTAGAATTTGTTGCGCTTCTTTACCGTATACACATCGACGAATAACTTGGTCAGCCCCTATACAAAAGAGATTAGGGCTTTCCCAGAAGTAAAACTTCAGATCAGCAAAGAATTTCTTCTTTTGCTGATAAGTTTGATTTTTAACAAGAATTCCTGCGGCTAGATAATTAGCATAGTCCGCAAACCATGGAATTTATTCTTCTGTTTCAATTCTCATAAGGAACTCGTCCGGAAAAGTATCGTGAATAACAGATTCGTCGAGTGTTTCTAAGTTAGGATTTTCAAGACGGGATAAGTGATCTGCAGCGAGATTTTCAGCACCTTTTTTATCCTTAATTTCAATGTCGAATTCTTGTAGGAGAAGAATCCAATGAATTAGTCTAGGTTTAGCATCTTGATTTTTGAATAAGTACTTTAGGGCTGAATGATCGGTGTAAACAATTATTTTAGATAACACTAAGTAAGATCTAAACTTATCGAAAGCAAAAACTACTGCAAGAAGCTCCTTCTCAGTAGTTGTGTAATTCAACTGAGCCCCTGTAAGTGTTTTACTTGCGTATTAGATTGGTTGAAATTTGTTATCTTGACGTTGACCTAAAACAGCTCCCATCGCGAAATCACTAGCATCACACATTAGCTCGAAAGGTTTGGACCAGTCGGGTGATACTATGATAGGTGCATTCGTAAGTTTATCTTTTAGAATGGAGAAAGCTTGTAAGCATTCGTCATTGAAGTCGAATGTACTATCTTTCTCAAGAAGTTTAGTCATGGGTCGAGCGATTTTGGAAAAGTCCTTTATGAATTGTCGATAGAATCCCGCATGACCTAAGAAACTACGAATTCCTTTAACGTTAGTTGGAGGAGGAAGCTTTGAGATTACATCGATCTTAGCTTTGTCTACTTCCATTCCATCTCGAGAAATCTTGTGTCCTAAAACAATGCCTTCTTTCACCATGAAGTGGCATTTTTCCCAATTTAAAACAAGATTTGATTCCTTACAACGAATTAACATTCGCTCGAGGTTTGAAAGGCATGAATCGAAGGAGTCTCCAAAAACATAGAAATCGTCCATAAAGACTTCCATACTTCCTTCTATCATGTCGTAAAATATTGCCATCATACACCTTTGAAAGGTGCCAGGCGCATTGCATAATCCGAACGACATTCATCGGTATGCGAATGTACCAAATGGACAAGTAAAAGTTGTCTTGTCTTGGTCTTTTGGATCAATGGGAATTTGAAAATAACCGGAGAATCCATCAAGGAAGCAATAGTACTCTTTTCCCGCTAAACGTTCTAGCATTTGGTCAATATAAGGAAGTGGGAAATGGTCTTTCCTTGTGGCGTCGTTTAAACGACGGTAGTCTATACAGATTCTCCAGCCAGTGACTGTTCTTGTAGGAACGAGTTCATTCTTATCATTAAGGACGACAGTTGTACCCCCTTTCTTGGGTACTACTTGGACAAGACTAACCCATGGGCTGTTGGATATAGGGTATATTAACCCGGCATCAAGTAACTTGATAACCTCCTTTTTGACAACTTCTTTCATGTTAGGGTTTAACCTTCGTTGTCATTATACCACTGGTTTAAAATCTTCTTCCATTAGAATCTTATGAGTACAATAAGCGGGGTTAATCCCTGGAATATCGGTTGTTTTCCAAGCAATTGCTTTCTTATGAGTTTTTAGAACGGACATTAACCTACTCTTTTCGTTATCGGAGAGTTTTGATGAGATTATAACAGGTAATTGTGACGTACCTTGGATATAAGCATACTCCAAATATTCCGGGAGTTCTTTAAGTTCCAAGGTTGGTGGTTCTTCCAAGGAAGATTTTATTCGGAACCTGTTACCATCGGTAATTTCTTCAAAGGGTTCATCTTCCTTGGGAATTTCTTCCTCACAGCAATCTTCATCGATGACTACTTTCAACAATTCGTCAAGTTCAAGCTCTACATCGAATTCATCACTTTCACTCATTGGGGTGAAGTTTGAGGTGTCTATATTTAGTAATTCTTGTAATTCTTTTTCAACACAACAATCAACAATGTCTACCTTATAACATTCGTCATCGGAGGAGATAGGTTGTTTCATAGCTTTATCTATGTTTAAGGTAACTCTATCTTCCCCCTACACCTAGACTAAGTTTTTTATCTTTAACACGCACAATTGCATCAGTGGTATTTAGAAAAGGTCGCCCTAGAATTAGGGGAACCTTACTATCTTCTTCCATTTCAAGGACAACGAAATCGGCAGGAAAGATTAAATGATTAACTTTAACTAGTAGGTTTTCGGCAATACCAATAGGATAGTTAAAAGTTCTATCGGCTAGGCGTATACACATCCTAGTTGGTTTTAGATCACCTAGGTTTAGTTTTAAGTACAAGGAGTGTGGCATAAGATTGATACTTGCGCCTAAGTCAGCTAATGCATCGTACATCACTGAATCTCCCATCAGACACGGAATAATGAAACTACCAGGATCTCCAAGTTTTGGTGGCATCTTTTGCTTTTGCAAAATTGCTGAGCATTCCTCATTGAGGAATGTGGTTGAAACTTCTTCATATTTACCTTTATCGGCTATGAGATCCTTGATAAACCTTCCATAATTTGGCATACCCCTAAGAACTTCCGCGAGTGGCATGTTAATGCTAATTTGCTTGATCATATCTGCAAATTTCTGATATTGGCTCGCGACTTTGTCTTTCTTTAATGCCTTCGGGTATGGAATAGGTGCCTTGTGCACCTTCACTGGTGGTTCTTCAATTTTCTTTGATATGATCTCTGGTGGATCATCTTTCTCTTGTTCTTTCTCAACATGCTCATCTATATCAATGGGTACTTGTAAAATAGAAGGAGACAAAGGAACTTCTGAGGACTTACTAGTTTCTGGGTTAACAGTTAAACCACTTCTAGTAGTTATAGCATTTACATGCTCATTCCTGGTTTGATTGTTGTTGGGATTCACTTGAGTATTTGAGGGGAGAGCGCCTGGTGGTCTCTCTGATAGTAACTGTGAGATCCTTCCAACATCTCTTTCTAAATTCTTAATCATAGCTTGTTGATTTCGAATTTGCTGAGTTTGAATTTCCGCAGTTTGCTCGTGCTTAACCATAAAATCTCTCAAGAGATCTTCTAAACCGGATTTCTTCTCGGGTTGTGGTTGTATAAGTGCTTGTGGTTGTGGTTGTGGTTGATTGCGTTGGAAATTATTTTGATAAATTCGTTGAGGTTGATTTCGGTTGTTTAGGTTATTGTAACCTGGTGGTGCATTTCTTTGATTTTGATTTGAGAAATTCCGGTTATTTTGGTAAACCGGATTTCCTCCTTGGTAATTATTGTTTAAACCTGAAGGTCCTCCTACTTAGTAGTTATTAATTGGAGGATATTTTCAGTTATTTGCTTTTATCGCTGGAAAATCGTTGAAGTTCATTTCACCTTTTCGTAAGTAACCTAAGAAATTCGCTTGCTCTTCCATCGTTGTTTTATCACAATCTCTAGTAAGATGGGGACCTTGGCACAGTTTACATCCTACCCTGATAGCATGCATTTCCTTGGTTACTTTCTCAATTTGCCTTGCTTGATTTGCCATTTGAACTTTTAAAGAAGCAA
The DNA here is from genome assembly GCF_046630445.1 of Rutidosis leptorrhynchoides. Lineage (NCBI taxonomy): Eukaryota > Viridiplantae > Streptophyta > Magnoliopsida > Asterales > Asteraceae > Rutidosis > Rutidosis leptorrhynchoides. The sequence goes on from NC_092340.1 coordinate 42,761,586, forward strand.
TTTCATCATTGCTTTCGATATTAGCAACGGTTGATGATCTAGAGAATTCTATCTCTTGATGCCAATTATGAGAATGTGCTGCTGTATTGGCAATAATTGTGTGAGCATCTTCCGGTGTTTTTTTCATGATTGATCCTCCTGCTGCAACATCTATATCCTTTCGAGTAGCCACATTGACTCCTTTATAGAATATTTGGAGTTTTTGGAATGTATTCAACCCGTGTTGAGGACATACCCTAAGCATTTTGTTGAATCGAGTCCAAGCTTTATAAAGAGTCTCGTTAAACTTTTGCTTGAAGTGATTTATATCACTTTGCAATTTTGCTGCTTTTGAAGCAGGGAAGAATTCTGACAAAAACTTTTCCATCATATCATTCCAGTCTTCGATATAGCCTTCTGGTAATGAGTCTAGCCAATCTCTTGCATCGTCCTTTAGGGACCATGGAAAGATTTTCAAACATGCGACTTCATCGGAGACATCCTTAATTTTGAATAGCTTGCAAATGCTTACAAACTTACGAAGATGCTCGTTAGCATCCTCATTTGGAGCTCCACCAAATTGGCATGTATTAGTCACCATGTAAAGCAATTGACCTTTTATTTCAAAGCGTCAGTCATCGTAGGTTGAATAATTGCGTGGCCTTGACCTGTTCTTGTCGCCTTCATTAATGCTTCCATCGTTTGATTTGTAACAGCCATCTCTTCTTCTTCCTTAATAACTGGCTCTATGATTGGTTGAATATCTGGTTCAGAGTTAGAATCCAATGAAAGTGATTCTAAATCCTCAGCAAGAGATTCTACTTCTTGAGCTCTTAAACGTTCGTGAAATTCTCTTTCGGGTTCAGGATATGAAGGAGTTAATTCAGTGTTGGAGGAACGTAAATTCATGCATTAATTTCTATTATGAAATCATAACAACAAAAGCTTTTCTAGGAATGAATTCCTACAAAAGGATCGAATAACCTAAAGTCTATTAAAATCTTTTAAACAAAACCGCATCCCCGGCAGCGGTGCCAAAAAGTTGATGCGTTGAAACAATACCTTTATTTATGAACGGATTTGAGTTATTTTGTTACACGAATTGATTTATTGTATATGTGGTATTTTAATGAATTCATGTTGATTTCACACATATAGGCAACTAGTCCTATTCGCGTAGTTTAGTTTGTTGGTAAATCCGGTTCGTTCTACAGGGAGACAGTGTTTAATGGTTTTTAATAGTCTTTGAAGTTAAACTTATTTAAAGGGGGTTTTGGATTAGGAATTTATATTTAGCATAAAATAATAATAATAAAATATAACTTATTCTTAATTTAATTAAACTACTTATTAATTAAAATTACAAATTTACATGATTTATAATTATTAACTAAAAAGTGAATTAATTGAAACTATACTAATTGTGATAAAAACAAGTTTATTAATAAATGATAATTAATAATATAATAAGTTTTAATAAAACTAATTGATTAGAATTTTGTTTTGAGCAATAAATTATAATACAAATTTATTTAAATTAACTAAATAACAAGTTTTAATTAAATTAAAGATGAATTATAGGAAATTATAATAATTAGACTAATTATAAATTATTATATTAAAATTAATAATAAAAGGTTTAATTTAAAACCTTGACATTTAAATGAATTCGGAACAGTGCTGATATTACACGTACGCATTTCGCGTACAACTATACGCGTTCCGCGTATAGTTTTTAAGGTACACGTTTCGCGTGATTTCTACACGATCCGCGTATGATATATTCGATGTGACAAACAGTACTGGTACAAATTTGAGTATTTTGATGTATATATTTAATTTAAGTGTATAATAATACGTAAATAATAATAATAATAATAATAATTTTACAATATATAAATGGGAGTATTTACTTAAATGTGTCACCTCTAGATCCATGGATTGTTTTATGTTTAAGCTCTTATTTAAAATGTTAGTATAAAACTTTATATTCTTCTTTCGAAAAAATAAATTTTCAACTAGCTAAATTAAGTCTAATTTTCATCGGATCTTATTTTAGATAGTTACTATTTCCCAAGTATTTAAATTGAGACCCAACCCAGTTTTGACTTTCGCCAAAACCCAAATCATAACGGTTTCCCTTTTTACAATTTCACTATTATATGACTAGTGATATTACCCAAACCACCGAACTTTATTTCTAATTTAGTGTTAATAATTTATTCATAAGTTCGTCTAAATCACTTTTAATGTTGAAGCTTAATTTATATAAATAAAAATAACTTTCGTTATTTGAATCTAATAAATTAAGTGACGGGGGTTAAATATCCAAGTATATTATAATGGTTCTTTTAATTAGGCTCAATGTTAAAAATACTTAAGTTACATTTTAATTTTTACAAATGATAACAATCCATTTCACTAGGGGCTCTACATCTAAGCAAACACTAGGGAAATTTAGCTACTCATTATACTAAGGTAAACATAAAAATATAAATATACCGACATAATAATAATGATAAAAATTGATAACGATAATTTTAATGGAGTATACTTACGAAAATCTTCACTTTCATTAACTTCAAGCGGTAGAAAAATTACAATAATAACACCCTTTTTACTCGCACAATAATACCCTTAATCACGATCAATACACCCTTGATATAAAAACTATCCTAAAAATTGAACTTGGAACTGAAAATAATACTAATACAGAGTACTTGATAAAATAAAAGACTAATAATTTTGTAGTATCTCTCCCTAAAAACCTCTGCGTACTTGTGTTGTAAGTATGTATGTTGTATGGAATTTTAAAGCTGTGTTGACTCTCGGTATTGTATCTATGTTGTATCTGTCTCTCTCCTCTCGTACTCCGTATTATATCATCTGAGAAGTTGATCCCTTGATCTGTAATATTCTTCTTTTCATTCTGTAAAGTGAAAAAGTAGTAATAGTATATCCAAAAGCAGCCGTCCCATGTGAAATTGAATCTGAATCTGGTCTTGACATTACGCGTTTCGCGTAAGACACCACACATTCTGCGTAAGACTGAAATACTACGCGTTTCGCATAGAAGAGTACGCGATCCGCGTAAGAGTAAACGGCAGTTTTCTAATTTTTATTTTTTCGTTTGTTCTTTGTTCACCCCGTGTTGACGTATATCGACTTGAAACTTTCCTTTGAACTCTTTTTCTTCGATCATCTTGAACTTGCATTCGGGTAAACATTATCTTGATATATATTTGGTTTAAATCCGTCGTTTTATCGTTGTTTTATCGTCGTTTCTTCAAACTTCAAACTCGTGTTTACTTTCGTCATTTTTCTCGTGAATTATGCATTTGAATGTCTTCGTTTCGGTAAAAGCCGATGAAATATAAATGATATTGCATCAAAATATATGTATTTTTAAAGCAATATCACTCACCCCAACTACTGAATCCGTCACTTGTGGGAAAGTTTTATTTAAAAGCTGCAATCCGATGTTCTTTTTCTCACTTTGGTAAGAAGCGAACATCACTAACCCGTAAGCATAACATGCTTCTTTATGTTGCATGTTAGAAGCTCTTTCTAAATCACGAAATCCTATGTTGGGATATGTTGAGTCAAAATAGGTTCTTAACCCGTAGCGTAAAATTGCATTTGGGTTCCTCGCATTTAACGCTTTAAAGAAAACACGGCGTAACTTAAAGTCTCCCCAATGTGATATACCCCACCTATCAAAGGAAAGCCTTTTATAAACTAAGGCATTTCTTGAAAGTCTTTCAAATGTTTGACAAGTTAATTTCGCCATAACTAAATGTGCTGATGAATTCTGACCGACTCTAGACAAGATTTCCTCAATCATATCCTCTGGTAGGTCTTCTAAAATATTCGGTTGTCTACCCTTAACGTCCATTTTGTTTTTATACTGTAAAATAGACAAGGATTAGATTCGTAATAACAATCAATACAAGCAATTTTTACATAGAACATAAAAGTACAAGCACACTACAATACATTTATTACACAACATGCTCACACCCCTCTAATCTGAATCACTGGTTTCTTCTTCTTCGGACTTGGTTCTTTTTCCTAATCTTCTAGGGATATATGATGTTCCTCTAATACGAGTCGTCGTTTTCCATATTGGTTTATAAAAACCTGGTAGTTTAGAGGTTCCCGGGTTATTGTCACGATATTGAAAATACGGGTGTTGACGGTACATATAAAGTTCATCGGGGTCGGAATCAGATTTCTCTATTTTGATGACTTTTCCCTTATTATTTTCTTTTGCCTCATTAAATTGGGTCGGGGTAATTTCTACAACATCATCGAAATCCTCATCAGGATCCGATTCATCAAAAAATTGGTAATTTTCCCAATATTTTGCTTTCTTAGCAGAAACACCATTGACCATTATTAACTTTGGTCCATTGGTTGAGGATTTTCTTTTAGTTGACCGGTTTTCTGTGATTCCTACTATTCCCCCCTCCGGAACCTCTTCTTCTTCCAGTTCCTCTTCTTCCGTTTCCTTTTCTTCCGGTTCCGTTTCCTCTTCTTCCGGTTCTTCGGGAACTTGTGAATCTTGCCAATATATATTCGACTCTTCGTTATTATTAGGTGAGTCAATGGGATTTGTGCTAGAGGTAGACATCTATCACACAATATCAAACATGTTAAGAGATTAATATATCACATAATATTTACATGTTAATAATATATAGTTTCCAACAAAAATGTTAAGCAATCATATTTAAAGAAAACACGGTCGAAGTCCAGACTCACTAATGCATCCTAACAAACTCGATAAGACACACTAATGCAAAATTTTCTGGTTCTCTAAGACCAACGCTCGGATACCAACTGAAATGTCCCGTTCATATTGATTATAAACGTTCCATATTAATTGATTTCGTTGCGAGGTTTTGACCTCTATATGAGACATTTTTCAAAGACTGCATTCATTTTTAAAACAACCATAACCTTTATTTTATCAATAAAGGTTTTAAAAACATTACGTAGATTATCTAATAATGATAATCTAAAATATACTGTTTACACACGACCATTACATAATGGTTTACAATAGAAATATATTACATCGACATATGTTTCTTGAATGCAGTTTTTACACAATATCATACAAACATGGACTCCAAATCTTGTCCTTATTTTAGTATGCAACAGCGGAAGCTCTTAATATTCACCTGAGAATAAACATGCTTTAAACGTCAACAAAAATGTTGGTGAGTTATAGGTTTAACCTATATATATCAAATCGTAACAATAGACCACAAGATTTCATATTTCAATACACATCCCATACATAGAGATAAAAATCATTCATATGGTGAACACCTGGTAACCGACATTAACAAGATGCATATATAAGAATATCCCCATCATTCCGGGACACCCTTCAGATATGATATAAATTTCGAAGTACTAAAGCATCCGGTACTTTGGATGGGGTTTGTTAGGCCCAATAGATCTATCTTTAGGATTCGCGTCAATTAGGGTGTCTGTTCCCTAATTCTTAGATTACCAGACTTAATAAAAAGGGGCATATTCGATTTCGATAATTCAACCATAGAATGTAGTTTCACGTACTTGTGTCTATTTGTAAATCATTTATAAAACCTGCATGTATTCTCATCCCAAAAATATTAGATTTTAAAAGTGAGACTATAACTCACTTTCACAGATATTTCCTTCCTTGAAAATAAGACTTGGCCACGGATCGATTCACGAACCTATAAAAATATGTACATATATATCAAAGTATGATCAAAATATAATTACAACCATTTTTATTATGTTTTAAAGATTTGAGTGTATTAAGTCAGCTGTCCTCGTTAGTAACCTACAACTAGTTGTCCACAGTTAGATGTACAGAAATAAATCGATATATATTATCTTGAATCAATCCACGACCCAGTGTATACACGTCTCAGGCTAGATCACAACTCAAATTATATATATTTTTGGAATCAACCTCAACCCTGTATAGCTAACTCCAACATTACTGCATATAGAGTGTCTATGGTTGTTCCAAATAATATATATACATGGGTCGATATGATATGTCAAAACATTTGTATACGTGTCTATGGTATCCCAAGATTACATAAAATATTAGAATACATGTATAATACAATATAAGTTAGCTAGGATATGATTTGTATAGATTTGTTAAACATTTTCCGTAGCTAAAAAGATCAAAAATATCCAATCTTGTTTTACCCATAACTTCTTCATTTTAAATCCGTTTTGAGTGAATCAAATTGCTATGGTTTCATATTGAACTCTAACTTAAGAATCCAAACAGAAAAAGTATAGGTTTGTAGTCGGAAATTTAAGTTACATGTCAATTACTAAAGAGGTAGTCATTTCCGTCGAAAGAACGACATCTTGATGACCATTTTGAAAAACATACTTTCACTTTGAGTTTAACCAAGATTTTTGGATATAGTTTCATGTTCATATGAAAAATCATTTTCCCAGAAGAACAACTTTTAAATCAAAGTTTATCATAGTTTTTAATTATCCAAACCAAAACAGCCCCCGGTTTCACTACGACGGCGTATATCCGATTTTATGGTGTTCATCGTGTTTCCAGGTTTTAAATCATTAAGTTAGCATATCATATAGATATAGAAAATGTGTTTAGTTGATTTTAAAAGTCAAGTTAGAAGGATTAACTTTTGTTTGCGAACAAGTTTAGAATTAACTAAACTATGTTCTAGTGATTTCAAGTTTAAACCTTCGAATAAGATAGCTTTATATGTATGAATCGAATGATGTTATGAACATCATTACTATCTCAAGTTTTCTGGATAAAACTACTGGAAATGAGAAAAATGGATCTAGCTTCAAAGGATCCTTGGATGGCTTGAAAGTTCTTGAAGCAGAATCATGACACGAAAACAGTTCAAATAAGATTTTCACTCGAAATAAGATTGTTATAGTTGTAGAAATTGAATCAAAGTTTGAATATGAATATTACCTTGAATTATAAAGATAACCTACTGTAAATAACAAAGGTTCCTTGATCTTAGATGATTACTTGGAATGGATTAGAAAGCTTGGAAATAAACTTGCAAACTTGGTAGTATTCTTGATTTTTATGAAACTATACTTATGGAATTTATGAAGAACACTTAGAACTTGAAGATAGAACTTGAGAGAGATTAATTAGATGAAGAAAATTGAAGAATGAAAATGTTTGTAGGTGTTTTTGGTCGTTGGTATATGGATTAGATATAAAGGATATGTAATTTTGTTTTCATGTAAATAAGTCATGAATGATTACTAATATTTTTGTAATTTTATGAGATATTTCAAGCTAGTTGCCAAATGATGGTTCCCACATGGTTAGGTGACTCACATTGGCAACTAAGAGCTGATCATTGGACTATATATACCAATAGTACATACATTTAAAAGCTGGGTATTGTACGAGTACGAATACGGGTGCATACGAGTAGAATTGTTGATGAAAATGAACGAGGATGTAATTGTAAGCATTTTTGTTAAGTAGAAGAATTTTAATAAGTGTCTTGAAGTCTTTAAAAAGTGTATGAATACATATTAAAACACTACATGTATATACATTTTAACTGAGTCGTTAAGTCATCGTTAGTCGTTAGATGTAAGTGCTGTTTTGAAACCTTTAAGTTAATGATCTTGTTAAATGTTGTTAACCCATTGTTTATTATATCTAATGAGATGTTAAATTATTACATTATCATGATATTATGATGTATTAATATATCTTAATATGATAAATATACATTTAAATGTCGTTACAACGATAATCGTTACATATATGTCTCGTTTCGAAATCCTTAAGTTAGTAGTCTTGTTTTTACATATGTAGTTCATTATTAATACACTTAATGATATGTTTACTTATAATTTATCATGTTTAAATATAGTGTATCAATATCCTAATATGATTCATATGTATTTAATAAGACGTTGTTATAACGATAATCGTTATATATATCGTTTTCGAGTTTCTTAATTCAATAGTCTCATTTTTATGTATATAACTCATTGTTAAAATACCTAATGAGATACTTACTTATCATAATATCATGTTAACTATATATATATATACATATATATATATATATATATATATATATATATATATATATATATATATATATATATATATATATATATATATATATATATATATCCATATATATGCCATCATATAGTTTTTACAAGTTTTAACGTTCGTGAATCGCTGGACAACTTGGGTGGTCAATTGTCTATATGAAACCTATTTCAATTAATCAAGTCTTAACAAGTTTGATTGCTTAACATGTTGGAAACACTTAATCATGTAAATATCAATTTCATTTAATATATATAAACATGGAAAAGTTAGGGGCACTACAGTACCTACCCGTTAAATAAATTTCGTCCCGAAATTTTAAGCAGTTGGAGGGGTTGACGTATCTTCTGGAAATAAGTGCGGGTATTTCTTCTTCATCTAATCTTCTCATTCCCAGGTGAACTCAGGTCCTCTACGAGCATTCCATCGAACCTTAACAATTGGTATCTTATTTTGCTTAAGTCTTTTAACCTCACGATCCATTATTTCGACGGGTTCTTCGATGAATTGAAGTTTTTTGTTGATTTGGATTTCGTCTAACGGAATAGTGAGATCTTCTTTAGCAAAACATTTCTTCAAATTCAAGACGTGAAAAGTGTTATGTACAACCGCAAGTTGTTGAGGTAACTCAAGTCGGTAAGCTACTGGTCCGACACGATCAATAATCTTGAATGGTCCAATATACCCTGGATTTAATTTCCCTCATTTACCAAATCGAACAACGCCTTTCCAAGGTGCAATTTTAAGCATGACCATCTCTCCAATTTCAAATTCTATATCTTTTCTTTTAATGTCAGCGTAGCTCTTTTGTCGACTTTGGACGGTTTTCAACCGTTGTTGAATTTGGATGATCTTCTCGGTAGTTTCTTGTATTATCTCCAGACCCGTAATCTGTCTATCCCCCACTTCACTCCAACAAATCGGAGACCTGCACTTTCTACCATAAAGTGCTTCAAACGGCGCCATCTCAATGCTTGAATGTTAGCTGTTATTGTAGGAAAATTCTGCTAACGGTAGGTGTCGATCCCAACTGTTTCCAAAATCAATAACACATGCCCGTAGCATGTCTTCAAGCATTTATATCGTCCTTTCACTCTGCCCATTAGTTTATGGATGATAGGCAGTACTCATGTCTAGACGAGTTCCTAATGCTTGCTGTAATGTCTGCCAGAATCTTGAAATAAATCTGCCATCCCTATCAGAGATAATAGAGATTGGTATTCCATGTTTGGAGACGACTTCCTTCAAATATAGTCGTACTAACTTCTCCATTTTATCATCTTCTCTTATTGGCAGGAAATGTGCTGATTTGGTGAGACGATCAACTATTACCCAAATAGTATCAAAACCACTTGCAGTCCTTGGCAATTTAGTGATGAAATCTATAGTAATGTTTTCCCATTTCCATTCCGGGATTTTGGGTTGTTGAAGTAGACCTGATGGTATCTAATGCTCAGCTTTGAACTTAGAACACGTCAAACATTCGCCTACGTATTTAGCAACATCGGCTTTCATACCCAGCCACCAAAAATGTTTCTTGAGATCCTTGTACATCTTCCCCGCTCCAGGATGTATTGAGTATCTGGTTTTATGAGCTTCTCTAAGTACCATTTCTCTCATATCTCCAAATTTTGGTACCCAAATTCTTTCAGCCCTATACCGGGTTCCGTCTTCCCGAATATTAAGATGCTTCTCCGATCCTTTGGGTATTTCATCCTTTAAATTTTCTTCTTTTAAAACTCCTTGTTGCGCCTACTTTATTTGAGTAGTAAGGTTAATGTGAATCATTATATTCATAGCTTTTACTCGAATGGGTTCTCTGTCTTTTCTGCTCAAGGAGTCGGCTACCACATTTGCCTTCCCCGGGTGGTAACGAATCTCAAAGTCATAATCATTTAATAATTCAATCCACCTGCGCTGCCTCATGTTCAGTTGTTTCTGATTAAATATGTGTTGAAGACTTTTGTGGTCGGTATATATAATACTTTTGACCCCATATAAGTAGTGCCTCCAAGTCTTTAATGCAAAAACAACCGCGCCTAATTCTAAATCATGCGTCGTATAATTCTGCTCGTGAATCTTCAATTGTCTAGACGCATAAGCAATTACTTTCGTTCGTTGCATTAATACACAACTGAGACCTTGCTTTGAGGCATCACAATATATCACAAAATCATCATTCCCTTCAGGTAATGACAATATAGGTGCCGTAGTTAACTTTTTCTTTAACAATTGAAACGCTTTCTCTTGTTCATCCTTCCATTCAAATTTCTTCCCTTTATGCGTTAATACAGTCAAGGGTTTTGCTATTTTGGAAAAACTTGGATGAATCTCCTGTAATAACCATCCAGCCCTAAAAATTGGCGTATGTGTTTCGGAGTTTTCGGGGTTTCCCACTTTTCAACGGTTTCAATCTTTGCTGGATCCACCTGAATACCTTCTTTATTCACTATGTGACCGAGGAATTGAACTTCTTCCAACCAAAATGCACACTTTGAAAACTTAGCGTACAATTTTTCTTTTCTCAGCAACTCTAGCACTTTTCTCAAATGTTCTTCGTGCTCTTGATCATTCTTCGAGTAAATAAGTATGTCATCGATGAAAACAATGACAAACTTGTCAAGATATGGCCCACACACTCGGTTCATGAGGTCCATGAACATAGCTGGTGCATTAGTCAATCCAAATGGCATAACCATAATCTCGTAATGACCGTAACGCGTCCTAAAAGCAGTCTTCGGAATGTCATCCTCCTTCACCCGCATTTGGTGATATCCAGAACGTAAATCGATCTTCGAATAAACCAACGAGCCTTGTAGTTGATCAAATAAGTCGTCGATTCTCGGTAATGGGTAACGGTTCTTGATGGTAAGTTTGTTCAACTCTCGGTAGTCAATACACAACCTGAATGTACCATCTTTCTTCTTGACAAACAGAACAGGAGCTCCCCATGGTGATGTACTTGGTCGAATGAAATCACGCTCTAAAAGTTCCTGTAACTGACTTTGTAATTCTTTCATTTTGCTGGGTGCGAGTCTGTATGGAGCACGAGCTATTGGTGCAGCTCCTGGTACAAGGTCTATTTGAAATTCAATGGATCGATGTGGGGGTAATCCCGGTAATTCTTTCGGAAATACATCGGGAAATTCTTTTGCGACGGGAACATCACTGATGTTCTTTTCTTCAGGTTTAACTTCCTCGATGTGTGCTAGAATGACGTAACAACCTTTTCTTATTAGTTTTTGCGCCTTCAAACTACTAATAAGATTTAATTTCGCGTTGTTCTTTTCTCCGTACACCATTAAAGGTTTTCCTTTTTCAAGCCTAATGCGAATCGCATTTTTATAACAAACGACCTCTGCTCTCACCTTTTTCAACCAGTCCATGCCAATTATTACATCAAAACTCCCTAACTCGACTGGTATTAAATCAATCTTAAACGTTTCATCCCCCAGTTTAATTTCTCTATCCCAACATATATTATCTGCTGAAATTAATTTACCGTTTGCTAATTCGAGTAAAAATTTATTATCCAAAGGCGTCAATGGGCAAATTAATTTAGCACAAAAATCTCTACTCATATAGCTTTTATCCGCACCCGAATCAAATAAAACATAAGCAGATTTATCGTCAATAAGAAACGTACCCGTAACAAGCTCTGGGTCTTCCTGTGCTTCTGCCGCATTAATATTGAAAACTCTTCCACGGCCCTGCCCATTGTATTCCCCTGATTCGTGCAATTTCTAATAATGTGGCCCAATTTTCCACATTTATAACAAACAGCGTTGGTATTACTTGGTCCGACACTATTCGTTCCGGCATTACTTGTTCCGACACTATTTGTTCCTTTAGTTCTGTTAAACCTTGGTCCGTAGACCTTACACTTTGTTGCGCTATGACCATTTCTTTTACACCTATTGCAAAATGTCGTGCAAAACCCCGAGTGATTTTCTTCACACCTATGACATGGCTGATTTTGGTTTTTGTTGCCGTTATTGTTATTGAGGTTGTTATTGGGATTGTTATTGTTGTTGAAACGGTTGTTGTAGTTGTTGTTGTTGGGACGTTCGTTGTAGTTATTGTTAGGATTGCGGTTATTGTTGCGATTATTATTGCGGTTGTTGGGATAGTTGTTACGATTGTGGTTGTAATTGTTATTGTTGTTGTACTGGTGACTCTTGTCATCGTTTTCCTCCCACTTCCTCTTGAATTGTTTCGTGTTGGCTTCTTCGACCGCCTGCTCTTTAATTCTTCCCTCAATCTGATTTATGAGTTTATGAGTCATTCGACTTGCCTTTTGTATGGAAGGCTCGTGTGAACTCACATCTTCTTGAATCCTTACTGGTAACCCTTTTACAAACGTGCCGATCTTCTCTTCTTCATCTTCGAACGCTCCCGAACACAATAGGCACAACTCTGTGAATTGTCGTTCATACGTGGTAATGTCGAACCCTTGTGTTCGTAACTCTCTAAGCTCTACCTTGAGCTTATTGACCTCATTTCTAGTACAGTATTGCTCGTTCATCAATTGCTTGAATGCCGACCACGGTAGTGCGTAAGCAGCATTTTGTCCTACCTGTTCCAGATAGGTGTTCCACCACATTAACGCAGTACCTATGAAGGTATGCGTAGCGTACCTAACTTTGTCCTCTTCAGTACTCTTACTTATGGCAAACACTGATTCGACCTTCTCAGTCCACCGTTTCAATCCAATTGGTCCTTCGGTTCCATCAAATTCCAAAGGTTTGAAGGCAGTGAATTCTTTGTAGGAGCATCCTACACGATTTCTTGTGCCGTTAGCTGCATTGCTAGATTCAGAGTTATTGTTGGTATATAGTGCAGCCTGTACTGCTGCTATGTTTGCAGCAAGAAAGGTAAGAAATTCCTCTTCGCTCATATTCATGGTGTGTCGAGTAGTCGGTGCCATTTCCTTCAAAATAGCCAACTGAATCGAGTTAATCATACAGAATATTAAGAGTAGTCAATAGTATTTCGTAGCATAATATGAACTCAATTATAAAAGCTTTTTCTTCATATTAGCATTTTATAAGTTTAAATTCGGGTACTACATACCCGTTAAGTTCATACTTAGTAGCTAATATACAATTCAACTACCACAATTCCATATGAAAAACTGATTATAATAATATATCACATTCAAATATTCTTCAAACTTACAATTCCGCTATATTACATATAACATGAAATATAGCACACTTTGATACAAGACAATTTTGAAGATAAATCTAGTTAATACGCAAGTCGTTCAGCAAAGGAAATAAAAACACACAATTCATAAGTCCATAAACAAGTCATGCATTCTGGTTTTACTAAGACAACTTCCCATCCTTGGTCTTGTGGGAAGTAACCGTTATGACCGTTGGCTAGACAACATGTTGTAATTTCGTCAAAAGAACGAGGGTTACGTAATGCCCAACAGCCTCGTAACAATCTAAAAACCTTGTTTCTCACCTCAACTACTGAGTCCGTCACTTGTGGGAATGTTTCATTTAATAGTTGTAATCCGATGTTCTTTTTCTCACTTTGGTGAGAAGCGAACATCACTAACCCGTAAGCATAACATGCTTCTTTATGTTGCATGTTAGAAGCTCTTTCTAATTCACGAAATCCTATATTGGGATATGTTGAGTCAAAATAGGTTCTTAACACGTAGTGTAAAATTGCATTTGGGTTCCCCGCATTTAACGCTTTAAAGAAAACACGGCGTAACTTACGGTCTCCCCAATGTGATATACCCCACCTATCAAAGGAAAGCCTTTTATAAACTAAGGCATTTCTGGAAAGTCTTTCAAATGTTTGACAAGTTAATTTCGCCATAACTAATTGTGCCGATGAATTCTGACCGACTCTAGTTAAGATTTCCTCAATCATATCCCCTGGTAGGTCTTCTAAAATATTTGGTCGTCTATCCTTAACGTCCATTTTGTGTTTTTATACTGTAAAAATGTATGAGGGTTAGATTCATAAAAGATAATTAATAAACAATACAAGTAATTTTTACATTTATCATAAAAGCACAAGCACACTATATTACATATATTACACAACATGATTACAACTCTTTAATCCGACTCACTTGTTTCTTCTTCTTCGGACTTGGTTCGTTTTGCTAATTTCCTACGGATATATGGTGCTCCCCTAATACGAGCTGTCGTTTTCCACAATGGTTTAGAAAAACCTGGTGGTTTAGAGGTTCCCGGGTTATTGTTAAAAATTAGGAAATACGGATGTTGCCGATACATATAAAGTTCATCGGGGTTGGAATTAGGTTTCTCTATTTTTACACCTTTTCCCTTATTATTTTCGTTTTCTTTATTAAATTGGGTCGAGGTAATTTCTATAACATCATCGGAATCCTCATCGGGATCCGATTCATCGAAAAATTGGAAATCTTCCCAATATTTTGCTTCCTCGGCGGAAACACCATTGACCATTATTAACTTTGGTCCGTTGGTTGAGGATTTTCATTTATTTAATCGATTTACTGTAGGTATCAATATTTCTTCCTCCGGAACATCTTTTCTTCCGATTCCTCTTCTTCCGGTTCCTCCTCTTCCGGTTCCTCTTCTTCCGGTTCCTCCTCTTCCGGTTCCTCTTCGGGAATTTGTGAATCTTCTCAAAATATATTCGACTCTTCATTATTATTAGGTGAGTCGATGGGATTTGTACTAGAGGTAGACATCTATCACACAATATCAAACACGTTAAGAGATTAATATATCACATAATATTTACATGTTACAATTTGTAGTTTCCAGCAAAAAATATTAAGCAATCATTTTTAAAGAAAACACGGTCGAAGTCCAGACTCACTAATGCATCCTAACAAACTCTATAAGACACACTAATGCAAATTTTCTGGTTCTCTAAGACCAACGCTCTGATACCAACTGAAATGTCCCGTTCATATCGATTATAAACGTTTCATATTAATTGATCTCTTTGCGGGGTTTTAACCTCTACATGAGACGTTTTTCAAAGATTGCATTCGTTTTTAAAACAAACCATAACCTTTATTTTATCGACAAGGTTAAAAAGACACCACCTAGATAATCAATAAATGATAATCTAAAAATATCACACTTACACACTACCAATACATATTGGTTTACAATATTAATATGTTACAACAAAGTAAATCTCGAATGCAATTTTAAATAATATTATACAATCATACTGATACCGAATCTTGTCCATATTTTAGCATGCAACAGCGGAAGCTCTTAATAATCACCTGAGAATAAACATGCTTTAAATGTCAACAAAAATGTTGGTGAGTTATAGGTTTAACCTATATATTTATCAAATCGTAATAATAGACCACAAGATTTCATATTTCAATATACATCCCATACATAGAGATAAAAATCATTCATATGGTGAACACCTGGTAAGCGACATTAACAAGATGCATATAAGAATATCCCCTATCATTCCGGGAAATCCATCGGACATGATAAAAAACGAATTCGAAGTACTAAAGCATCCGGTACTTTGGATGGGGTTCGTTAGGCCCAATAGATCTATCTTTAGGATTCCCGCCAATTAGTAGATCGGTTTACTAATTCTTAGGCTATCAAGCAAAAGGGGCATATTCGGCTTCGATCATTCACCTATATAATGTAGTTTCAATTACTTGTGTCTATTTCATAAAACATTTATAAAACTGCATGTATTCTCATCCCAAAAATATTAGATTTTAAAAGTGGGACTATAACTCACTTTCACAGATTTTTACTGCGTCAGGAAGTAAGACTTGGCCACTGGTCAATTCACGAACCTATAACAAATATGTACATATATATCAAAGTATGTTCAAAATATATTTACACCATTTTTATTACGTTTTAATGATTTGATTTTATTAAGTCAGCTGTCCTCATTAGTAACCTACAACTTGTTGTCCACAGTTAGATGTACAGAAATAAATCGATATATATTATCTTGAATCAATCCATGACCCAGTGTATACACGTCTCAGGCTAGATCACAACTCAAAGTATATATATTTTTGAAATCAACCTCAACCCTGTATAGCTAACTCAAACATTACTGCATATAGAGTGTCTATGGTTGTTCTAAATAATATATATACATGGGTCGATATGATATGTCAAAACATTTGTATACGTATCTATGATATCCCAAAATTACATAATATATTAGAATATATGTATTATACAATATAAGTTAGCTAGGATATGATTAATATAGATTTGTTACCAATTTTCACGTTGCTACAACAAGCAAAATTATCCAATCTTGTTTTACCCATAACTTCTTCGTTTTAAATCCGTTTTGAGTGATTCAAGTTGCTATGGTTTCATATTGAACTTAAGTTTATGAATCTAAATAGAAAAATTATAAGTTTATAGTCGGAAATACAGGTTACAATTCAATATTATAAGAGGTAGTCATTTCAGTCGAAAGAACGACGTCTTGATAACCACTTTGAAAAACATACTTCCACTTTGAGTTTAACCATGATTTTTGGATATAGTTTCATGTTCATAAGAAAAATCATTTTCCCAGAAGAACAACTTTTAAATCAAAGTTTATCATAGTTTTTAATTAACTAACCCAAAACAGCCCGCGGTGTTACTACGGCGGCGTATTTCCAGTTTTACGGTGTTTTTCGCGTTTTCAGGTTTTAAATCATTAAGTTAGCATATAATATAGATATAGAACATGTGTCTAGTTAATTTTAAAATTCAAGTTAGAAGGATTAACATTTGTTTGCGAACAAGTTTAGAATTAACTAAACTATGTTCTAGTGATTACAAGTTTAAACCTTCGAATAAGATAGTTTTATATATATGATTCGAATGATGTTATGAACATCATTACTACCTCAAGTTTTGTGGATAAACCTACTGGAAATGAGAAAAATAGATCTAGCTTCAAAGAATCCTTGGATGGCTTGAAAGTTCTTCAAGCAAAATCATGACACGAAAACAAGTTCAAGTAAGATTTCCACTCGAAATAAGATTGTTATAATTATAGAAATTGAATCAAAGTTTGAGTATGAGTATTACCTTGAATTAGAAAGATATCTTACTGTAAATAAGAAAGATTTCTTGAGATTGGATGATCACTTGAAATGGATTTGCAAGATTGAAAGTAAGCTAGCAAACTTGGAAGTATTGTTGGTGTGTTCTTGAGTAGTTGTTTTATAACTTGGTTTATGTATGGATTTATGAACTAGATTGAGCTAGATTTTGATGAAGATGATGAAGAACACTTAGAATAATGGAAGAACACTTGAGAGAGTTTAGTTTGATGCATAAAAATTGAAAAATGAAAGTGTTTATGGTGATGATTGAAAAAGTGATGTAGGTACTCCATATAAGGTCACATTAGTTTGTAATTTTGTGTAATCATTCATGCTAGTTGCCAAATGATGGTTCCCACATGGTTAGGTGACTCACATGGGCCGCTAAGATCTGATCATTGGAGTGTATATACCAATAGTACATACATTTAGAAGCTGGGTATTGTACGAGTATGAATACGGGTGCATACGAGTAGAATTGTTGATGAAAATGAACGAGGATGTAATTGTAAGCATTTTTGTTAAGTAGAAGTATTTTGATAAGTGTATTGAAGTCTTTCAAAAATGTATGAATACATATTAAAACACTACATATATATACATTTTAACTGAGTCGTTAAGTCATCGTTAGTCGTTACATGTAAGTGTTGTTTTGAAACCTTTAAGTTAACGATCTTGTTAAATATTGTTAACCCATTGTTTATTATATCTAATGAGATGTTAAATTATTACATTATCATGATATTATGATGTATTAATATATCTTAATATGATATATATATATATATATATATATATATATATATATATATATATAAATGTCGTTACAATGATAATCGTTACATATATGTCTCGTTTCGAAATTCTTAAGTTAGTAGTCTTGTTTTTACATATGTAGTTCATTGTTAATACACTTAATGATATGTTTACTTATCATTTATCATGTTTAAATATAGTGTATCAATATCCTAATATGATTCATATGTATTTAATAAGACGTTGTTATAACGATAATCGTTATATATATCGTTTTTGAGTTTCTTAATTCAATAGTCTCATTTTTATGTATATAAATTATTATTAAAATACCTAATGAGATACTTACTTATCATAATATCATGTTAACTATATATATATCCATATATATGTCATCATATAGTTTTTACAAGTTTTAACGTTCGTGAATCGCTGGTCAACTTGGGTGGTCAATTGTATATATGAAACCTATTTCAATTAATCAAGTCTTAACAAGTTTGATTGCTTAACGTGTTGAAAACACTTAATCATGTAAATATCAATTTCATTTAATATATATAAACATGGAAAAGTTCGGGTCACTACGGGTTTAGTCTTTGTGATTTGTCCACAACCTCCTTCATAGTTTGCTCAATCCGTTTTCCAGTTCCAACTTTTCTGAGCTTTGCTAACACACTATTCTTTATCATCAAACTTTCGACTATTAAAGTCATTTACAGTTTTTGCTGCTTCATAAGCTTTTTCAAAATTCAGAGTATTGATTCGTACACTGGTTGCTTTTCTGAATTTCAGAATGAAATCTCATAATTCTAAGAGATGAATGTTATATGTATACATATGATGTTCTAGTACAGTTTTGAATTCAAAGTATGGCATTTAAAAGATGTAAGAAATTAAGAGTGATGTTTTCTGTTAAATCTTGGCTTGGATTCCGATTTTTCAAAATCAGAATATGTAATCAAATTTGGATGTGAATGATTGTTTTAATTTCTATGAAAGAATGTATATCGTTGTGAAAGTAGTGAGTATAGTTGATGATTTGCTGAATCAGAATCGAAGAATGTAATATATTAATTGTGAATTTATATATCTCTCGGGTATTACCTACCCATCAAAAGTTTCACAAGTAATATTTTGTACCAGAGAATTTTATTACAGTCTTTATGAAAATATATGTATGTATATTTTCTTCAGATGTAGTACAGATTTAATGAGTTAATATCATATTAAGCTCATTTGATTTTCGACTGGAATTAGAAATGAATAATCTCTAACATTAGAGATTACATAATCTTCACGGAGTATTTCACTACTGTGATCAATACTTCATTATCTATTCTTATTGATATTTCCTCAGTAAATCATGTTGATGCTCATAGAACTCTTGCTAACTTCGCAAGGTACGAATGATGTTTTCTAGAAAGTTTCGAGTATATCGAAAGTGTAAAATCAAACATGTAATTGAATAATACATTTAGTTATTATGAAAAGGAATTCATTGAATTTGAAACAGAGATTCTAGTTAACGATGGTTAAGTCGTTAATGAAGGATGTACATCATTGTATATTAGTAATATGAACTAGCCGAGTAGTATCTACCCTTATTTAATTCATACATAATAGCTTTGTACGAAAAGATATATTATGGTTTCCAAAAATTCTTTGAAAATAATGAGTTAATATTTCTATGTTTCATTATTTCAATATACTCATTGATGATTGTGGTGTCGATATTGTTGATGGTTATGGAGCTGGTGTAACTTGTGGTGCTACAGGTGTTGCTGGTGTTGGTGATACTGATGGTGATGCTGGTGGTACTACCGGTGGCGCTTGTATAACAAGTCTAGCTTGTAAATCACGCACTATTCTTATCAGGGTTTCTACTCTTCCTTTTATCATTTCGGTCCACTCATCTGATTTATGGTTAAGGCTAGAATAGATAATCTCTAAGACTTTAGAGATTACATAATCACTGCAGAATGTTTCTCCAATGAAGTAATGAATTAATACTTCATCGGTTATTTTGTTGGTACTCTTTGGTATCTATGGTGCGTATGACGTTGATGCTCGTGGGACAGTTTGTGATGTTGAAGCATGGGATGTGGATGTTTGTAAGACCTAAATATTTATTGTACATAATATATTTATGGTGTATGATGCGTGTATGAAGTGTACGAAGCACGTACGTGTTGCTTGCTCGAACGTCGAAGGATACTGGACATTGTCTGAAGTGACAAGGTGTGTACGTATCTTTTCAACCCCAAATAAAGTTTGAGTTGATGTATTAAAGCCTTACCATTGAAAATAAAATCTTATTACGTTTCCAAAGATATTTGATTCATCGAAAACTGAGCTACGGTCAAAAAGTTATGGCCAAAATAAGAAACTGAAAACTGACCTGAAGGTTGGAGCGGTGCTCCGATCCCGTCTGATGCAATTTTCAGCTTTTTTAAAAGGTTTAAATGAGGGGTACTTTGGTCTTTTCATTTAGGGTCGGTTTAGGGTCACCAAAAGATCTAGAACTCCATTGGAGCTCATTTCTCACCCACACAAACACTCTCATCCATATCTAGAGAGAGAGGAAGGGTTCTAGAGTGAGAGAGCTTGAATTGGAGAAGAAGGAGTTGGATTCTCACCAAAGCTCGGGTGTTAAGGTTGTTCTACTCGTCAACGACATCATTTTGGTGGTATTGGTAAGTTCAAACTCCGAATTACATTTGTTAGATTTGATATTCAAGTTAGGGTTTGAGTTTGATTTGTTGTGAAACCCTCTTAGATGATGAAATGGGTTTATGGTGACTAGTTATTCTTGTCACTTGGCGAGTTTTGGGTTGGTTGACGAGTTGGCCTTGATTAGGCTTTAATCTTGAGTTTAATCACTAGGTTTAGTGATTATGGAAGTGTTGGAACCACTTTAGGTGAATTTGGGTTGACTAATTTTGACTAGAGTCAAAATTAGGGTTTGGTGATGATTATGACCCAATTGTCGATCTAATAAGGTTTATAAACTTAAAATGGATTAAGTTGAAGTCTAAAACCGAGTTAAATATGTTTTGGTGTCAAAACTCGCTAACGGCGCGATGTTGACTCCTTTAGGTCAAAATTAGGGTTTAAGTGTCATTATGGGCAACATAGGTGTTTAACACCTATGATTGGGTTTAATTGGCGTATTAGGACCGTTCTCACTTGTGTTAGTGATTATTGGTTAATTTGGGCGCGATTGGTGCTTGGAAGTGCATTTGGGTCGAAATTGCACTAGTTGTCAATTTGGGTTGATTTGTATATCCACCCTAATTGTGTTACTTGTTATGTGATAAATGGAATAGGTACATTCCATCGGCGATTGCGGATTATTCGGTGGCATTCTTCAAGGCGATAAGGTGAGTGTTAATATACTATGTGCATATGTATGTGTAGGATGGGTGCGGGTCGGGTGAAGTGGTTCTCGGTCATAGAGCTCACTTCACATATAGGTGGATTGATGGACTTGTGTATAGGTCCAATTAGCATGGTTGTGCATTTTGGTTGACCACCTTTGACGAGGTGCACACTTTGTGTGTACGTTATCACATGGGCGGGTGATGTGGATTATATAACCCCAATGGTGAAGGGTTAATATTGTGAGTGGAATAATTATGCGTTCATGTTTATGGCGTATTTGTTTGTGGATGTTATGATAGCATCGAGTTTGAACCACGAGCCGGTAGCACTATAAAAATAGATGTGAATCACGAGCCTGTAGCATCGAGTGTGAACCAAGAGCCGGTAGCACTATAAAAATAGATGTGAACCACGAGCAGGTAGCATCGAGTGTGAACCACGAGCCGGTAGCACTATAAAAATAGATGTGAACCACGAGCCGGTAGCATCGAGTGTGAACCTCGAGCCGGTAGCACTATAAAACGAGGCGTGAACCACGAGCCGGTAGCGTCGAAGTGTGAACCACGAGCCGGTAGCACTATAAAAGAGTATGACTAAAATACGTATGGTGTGAACCACGAGCCGGTAGCACCATAGCGTTATGGTTAACCATATTGTGTTTGTGATTGTTTAGCATGTTAAATATTGTATACGCATAATGTTGTATTGTCGTGATCTAGCTAACCCTCCGGGTGTAGCTTATTGGCATTTGTTCACATTGTCGTTGGTGAACTTACTCATTGTTGATGTTGTTAGCTTGTTGCTTAGTGATAGTACGGTATGCTTAGATTAGCTTGCCTTTATGCTTGGATGCTTCGGTATGCGGTATTTGTTTATTTATGTGGCGTGTCTATTTATGCATATATATGTATGTAGTATATTCTCACTCACTAAGCGTTAGCTTACCCTCTCGTTGTTGACATTTTTATAGATTGCATGGACGCGGCGGCTCGGGTAAGTGCGGGGACTAGTGGACTTGCGTAGTTGCTTTAGAGGCATGCTTTTGGATTCGATTAGGATTGGGTAGCGTATCCCCAATCGCCATGCTCGGCTTTACTTTGTATTAAAAATCATGTGGTTGAAAACTTGCATTTTGTACGAAAGTCGTAAAACGGCCTTTGTGGGCCCGGTCTCGTAAAACTTATTTTATGAATGGAGCATGTTAGTTTTTCATATATGAATATGTTGTGAAAAGCATTTTGTCAAAATACGTCGGGAAGTGGTCAAACATTTTCATGTTTTTGACTTTTTGGGACAGCAGCCTGTCCAGGCCTTTTTGCGCGCCGCGCAGAAGGTTGGCGCGCCGCGCCAATAGCTGTGCAACAAAAATAATTTTTTTTTGTGATACTTTAAGCGGGTTCGAACGTGGTTTGGTTTGGGTTGTTACAAGTGGTATCAGAGCATGGTCTAAGGGATTTAGGTGACTTGAGATAGGTGCCTAGACTTAGACTTTTGTGTGTGCTTAATTTGTTGTGGGACTTGTAGGATTACGGGTCAGAATGGGTTATAGTTAGTGCCTTGTTTGTAGGAGGACTAACGTTTATATTAATATGTGGATATTATTAATATGTGATTGCGTTGTGTTTTGTTTATGTTTGTGTTTGCATATATCATCGAGCGAGGCGGTCGTTGTACTAACGAGCCGATACGGCTTGTATGTGTAATAAGGACTTGCAAACCTTATTACGGGTGCAAATCGTGTCTAGCAAGTGATGTACGACGAGTGTTTAGCAAGATGGGGCGGTGTTGTGTGTGTGCTTTATACGTTCATGATCTAATCGCTTTTGCATTCCTTAGAATGGCGACGAGAAATGGGATCGAGACAAACGACGCGGAGTTTAACGCTAGAGTTGCGGCCGCTGTTGCGGAGCAAATGAGTGCGTTTCGGGAAGAAATGGATAGGAAGTATTCCGAATCTCGGAGTAGTGGTGAAATGGAGCGTTGTCATAAGAGCTTCATGAGGACTAAACCCCCGATGTATGACGGGAAACCGGATCCTTTAGTGAGCACAACTTGGATCTCGACTGTCGAAGGGTGTTTTCGCACTATTGAATGCCCTCCCGAGAAGAAGACGAGACTCGCTACTAGTTTGTTGCGGGTAGGGCGAAGGATTGGTTGGATGGTAAGATTGACCTTGTCGGTGGTGAAAAGTTTATGGTATTATCGTAGGATGAGTTTAAGAAGGAATTCTTCGAGGAGTTCCGAACTTCAGCCGATTCGTCAGAAATGCGTAATGAGTTGCGAAATTTGCAACAAGGTTCTATGGACTTGAATACTCTCAAGACGACCTTTATGGCGAAGGCTCGTTTTTCCCCGAGTATTTGGGGAATGATCATTTGTTGATGCAAGATTTCTATCGAACCTTGAATGATGACTTGAAGAGTAAGATTAGCAGAGTTCAGGTGAAATCATTTGCGGAGTTATTCACCTCGGCTAGAGGTTTCGAGTCGTATTCGCGATCGAAGGTTGGTGAACCTTCAAGTGAGAGAAGGATTGTTTCTTATGGTGCTCCAAGTAAGAGGACTAAGGGTCCGAGTGCGAGCACGGGTGGTACACGGACGGGTATATCGGACTCGAGTGCGCCTAAGTGTTATAATTGTGGCGTGAGGGGTCACAAGTCTTGGGAATGTTCGGTGCCAAATGGTGATGGCATGGTGTGCTTCGTTTGCCAAGAGGAAGGACATCGTAAGTCGGAATGTCCCGAGTTAGCGGGGACGGGTGCGACAAGGAGACGTTAAGGTACGTTTCGTTTTAATAAATATGTCCTTTGATTATTTATTATGTGCCGTTGAGTTTGAGTTGGTTAAATGCATGGTGTTGTGCATGTTATTGATATGGGTGACGTTCCTAATGGAAGTACCCTATGGTGACGTTTTGATTGCTGGGCGAAGGGCGTAAGACTTGGCATAACCAAGCATTCCTTAGTATTTGGGAAATGTTTCTACCAAGCCATGGAAATGAGTTTTGGTGTTCGGATGTTAGAGCGTGTTCGCTCTCGTGTTGAAGTTGATGAACCATGAGGTTCGACGGGTGGGATGAAACCCGAGAAATCGAGTGTTTTGGATCTCGATGTATGTTAGTAAAGGAGTCTACGTGACGCGACATTAGGTGCCTCTTTTATACCTACTAGCGTGGTGTTCGACTCCGATTATGTTGCGGTTACATTGTACTTAGGGTACCGAAGTGAAACCCTTAGTTACATGAGTGACTGGGTGAAGTTTGACAAGCTATAGCAATTGGATGATTGCGAGAGTAGAGCTGTGTAATTTGCGGTACACTTTTTGTTCGAAGTGTTAAGGATTAGTTGAAATCCTTCGTGTGCCGAAGATTGGAGCGAGATGTAGTGATGGGTCGTGTGAACCCAATTGTTGGTAAATTCTACCATTGGTAGCATTGTACGGGTATACGAGATGCGGTTATGGAACGTAATTCCAAGTGGGGGAGTTACACTCCCGCACGAGGAGGTTTTAGTGTGAGATTTCGGACAATGCTTATGGTAGATCCGAAATTTGTGTCGGGACCTAGATTTGGTCGATTTGTGGTGGAGTACAATTTCGGTAAAATTGTACCTATGATTTTGGATTTAAATTATCACCAAGGTGGTAATGTGGTAAATCTCGTTGAGAGATAATGGACGAGTATGGTAAGCAAGGTGGAATCCCTCGGTTAAGGGATGTGCGTGGTGGATTCTCTTATAGAGAATTATTGTTTTGTGCCTATGTTCAATATAGGTGGTTCTTGCTCGATTGTGTGGATGGTTAGTGATATCCGTAGGGTTCACTATAGTGTAGCAGAGCACGATGTTGCACTACTCGTTGTTTGAGGCCAAAAGTGCGTATGTGATTGATGAAGCATGACCTTCGGGGTCCGCTGACTTCATCATGAGATCGTTGATTGGTGAAGCATGACTTTCGGGGTCCGCTGACTTCATCATGAGATCGTTGATTGGTGAAGCATGACCTTCGGGGTCCGCTGACTTCATCATGGGAGTATGTGATTGGTGAAGCATGACCGTTCGGGGTCCGCTGACTTCATCATGGGAGTAGTGATATATCGGTGAAGCATGACCGTTGACGGGGTCCGCTGACTTCATCCGGTGTTGAGTGATCTATCGGTTGTTTTATACACCGATGGTGGGGTCGTAATGTGATGACACAGAAATTTCCAATCAAATTTAAACTTTAATCTTTATATGATTCCGACACGATAAGCAAAGTCTGTAATGTTGAGTCTCGAAAATTTTGAAACTATGTTTATATATTCAATTGACCTTCGACTGTTCCCAACGATTCACGAACAACTATTTGTAAATAGATTCATATATATTTAAGTATGTATATATATATATATATATATATATATATATATATATATATATATATATATATATATATATATATATATATATATATATATGTACATGAAAATTAATTGTAAATATAAAAGATTAAATATTAAATTTATTTATTTGAAAACATATATTTAATGTATTTAATTATATAATAAAACATGAATTTATATATATATATATATAAATTATATTAAAAGTAAATATTAAATGATTGTAATACTCGTCGGATGTTCCGATTGATATTAAACAAGTTAAATTCAAACTTATGTAATTTTAAAATAAACGATGATACGAAAATGTGTTCTGTAAATTTTAGGATTACTAAAAATGTATCTAGGATCTAGTTATTAAATTTTAACACTTTTTATATTTTACCCAAAATTGAGAGGGACAGTTGATGTAAGTTTTATTTAATAGTTAATGCTCGAATTTTATACCATAATGACTGAAATAAATAAAGATAATTAATGTGAAAGTTTGAGATTTTTAGAAACACTTTTATATTTCAACTGTTTAGCAATGGACACGAAATAATATTAATATAAATGAGTGTCAGTAATAAAATGCCAAGGTTTATGGCTGCTAAACGATTCTAACACGTTTATTATTATTATGTATTATTAATATTATTATTATATTTTATATATATATATATATATATATATATATATATATATATATATATATATATATATATATATATATATATATATATATATTTCTATTTCTATTCCAAAGTAGTATCCGTGAATTGAATTAAAGAAGGTTATTACTGTTTTAAATTGACTCATGATTGATTAATATATGTCCATTTACAATCTACTTTCTGTTATCAATCCATATCTATCACAATCTATCTTTATTTATATTCCTTTTCTCTCTTGTTGTACGAGAACCAATCACCAACACAATTTATGTTCCATATATACTGTATCTAATTTTTGTTTGAGAGTAAACTTACAATCAAAACCCACTTATTATTTATATACATATAATTATGCATGCATCAATCTATCTCAACACTTAGATATACATACATATGCAATTAGATTATAACAAACAAAATATATAATGGAATCAATTTCATATCACGATCATACTGTTTTGATTTTTGTTTCTTGTCTCCAATCTGTTACCAATCTAATTCAATCTCAGTTACAATTACAAATTCATTTAGAAGTCTAGATCACTTTTTATATTTTTCTTCTTTTTCTTCTGTCCTCTACTCCTACCCGAATAAACCACCATCTTCAAACGAGAACCACCATGTTCACCACTCTTAAACCATCCTCTTCCTCTCAATATTTTCACTCTCTCTCTAATCTTGTGTTTTCTGTGATAACCAAGATCACCAACTCAAACCCGAACACCACCTTGATGGTTTGTTTCTCTTCACCATGAACCATCACCATGTTCGAACACCCATCTATTATCAAGACTAACGAATAGTTATTGCTTCTATTTTGTTGCTAGACCGAGACCAAACTATCAACTCATCGATCACCATTTTGTTACCCGATCATAAAATATCATCCTCACCATCACGTTTGCTACTACGGCTCCAAACCACTACCACCACGTTGACTATCTCTTAATCGAATCATTTTCTATCCGAGTTTAAAACATGAGAAACGAAAACCCTGCAATCCGATGAACCAAGAAAACCACAACTACTTTTTAACACTCATCGATCACCATCATTAAAACCCTCCGAAACCTGTTGCAACACTTGCAAACCGAAACACCATCAAACTTACTTCTGTTTGATCCTATTTATATTCGAATTGCAAACCATAACCACCAACTCTCTCTCCTATCCTTCTTCTCTTTTTGTTTTCTGTTAAGACCCGGCCGCCACCACCAATTGGCCATCACCATCATTAAAAGTGGGACTATAACTCACTTTCACAGATTTTTACTTCGTCGGGAAGTAAGACTTGGCCACTGGTTGATTCATGAACCTATAACAATATATACATATATATCAAAGTATGTTTAAAATATATTTACAACACTTTTAATATATTTTGATGTTTTAAGTTTATTAAGTCAGCTGTCCTCGTTAGTAACCTACAACTAGTTATCCACAGTTAGATGTACAGAAATAAATCGATAAATATTATCTTGAATCAATCCACGACCCAGTGTATACGTATCTCAGTATTGATCACAACTCAAACTATATATATTTTGGAATCAACCTCAACCCTGTATAGCTAACTCCAACATTCACATATAGAGTGTCTATGGTTGTTCCGAAATATATATAGATGTGTCGACATGATAGGTCAAAACATTGTATACGTGTCTATGGTATCTCAAGATTACATAATATACAATACAAGTTGATTAAGTTATGGTTGGAATAGATTTGTTACCAATTTTCACGTAGCTAAAATGAGAAAAATTATCCAATCTTGTTTTACCCATAACTTCTTCATTTTAAATCCGTTTTTAGTGAATCAAATTGCTATGGTTTCATATTGAACTCTATTTTATGAATCTAAACAGAAAAGTATAGGTTTATAGTCGGAAAAATAAGTTACAAGTCATTTTTATAAAGGTAGTCATTTCAGTCGAAAGAACGACGTCTAGATGACCATTTTAGAAAACATACTTCCACTTTGAGTTTAACCATAATTTTTGGATATAGTTTCATGTTCATAATAAAAATCATTTTCTCAGAATAACAACTTTTAAATCAAAGTTTATCATAGTTTTTAATTAACTAACCCAAAATAGCCCGCGGTGTTACTACGACTGCGTAAATCCGGTTTTACGGTGTTTTTCGTGTTTTCAGGTTTTAAATCATTAAGTTAGCATATCATATAGATATAGAACATGTGTGTAGTTAATTTTAAAAGTCAAGTTAGAAGGATTAACTTTTGTTTGCGAACAAGTTTAGAATTAACTAAACTATGTTCTAGTGATTACGAGTTTAAACCTTCGAATAAGATAGTTTTATATATATGAATCGAATGATGTTATGAACATCATTACTACCTCAAGTTTAGTAGGTAAATCTACTGGAAGTGACAAGAAATGATCTAGCTTCAAAGGATCTTGGATGGCTTGAAAGTTCTTGAAGTAGGATCATGACACAAAAACAAGTTCAAGTAAGATTTTTACTTGAATTAAGATAGTTTATAGTTATAGAAATTGAATCAAAGTTTGAATATGAATATTACCTTGAATAAGAAAGATAACCTAATGTATATAACAAAGGTTTCTTGATCTTAGATGATTACTTGGAATGGATTAGAAAGCTTGGAAGTAAATTAGTAAACTTGAAGGGATTTTTGAAGTGTTCTTGAAGTGTTCTTCCTATGATGATTATAGCTTGATTCTTGAAGTGATTTTTGATGAAGATGATGATTAACTACTGGAAAAATACGTTCATAATAGTGTGTATGTGTTGAGAGAGAATTAGAAAGAGAATTGGAAGTGAAATGGAGTGAATGATGAGTGGTAATTGGTGAGTGGTGAGTGGGGTTAAAAGGAGTTCTAGTTAGTTGACTAGCTCATGGTAGAAGTTAAAATTGATTAGTCATACATGACATAATCAAGAGTGGAATCCCATGCTAGTTCCTATTGGTATATACTCATAGTAAGCACGTTTTGAAGCTGTGTATAATACGGGTAAGAATACGACTAGAATTCTTGATGAAAGAAAAGAATGGAAAAGTAACTGTAACCATTTTCGTTAAGTATGAGTGTTTTGATATATGTCTTGAAGTCTTCCAAAAGTATTTTAATACATCTAAATACACTACATGTATATACATTTTAACTGAGTTGTTAAGTCATCGTTAGTCGTTACATGTAAGTGTTGTTTTGAAACCTTTAAGTTAACGATCTCAATTAATGTTGTTAACCCATTGTTTATTATATCTAATGAGATGTTAAATTATTATATTATCATGATATTATGATATATTAATATATCTTAATATGATATATATACATTTAAATGTCGTTACAACGATAATCGTTACATATATGTCTCGTTTCGAAATCCTTAAGTTAGTAGTCTTGTTTATATGTATATAACTCATTGTTAATATACTTATGGAGATACTTACTTATCATAATCTCATGTTAACCATATGTATATCCATATATATATCGTCATTTCGTTTTTACAAGTTTTAACGTTCGTGAATCGCCGGTCAACTTGGGTGGTCAATTGTCTATGTGAAACATATTTCAATTAATCAAGTCTTAACAAGTTTGATTGCTTAACATGTTGGAAACATTTAATCATGTAAATATCAATCTCAATTAATATATATAAACATGGAAAAGTTCGGGTCACTACAGCTGCTGTCCTACTTTTTTTTTTCTTTTCCATGAAGTCGATGATGAGATGATAAGGTACCAGTTTATGTTTTACAATTGGAGCTGAACGATATTAAAATGCAAAGGTGATATTAGGATCATACTTAATTAAGTTATTTAATCCTACAAAGTATCATTATTGAAGTTGCCAGCAAGATATCTTTTATGATTAAGATATTGGGATGTGATGTGAGAATGACGAATTGTTGAGATAGGGAGCATGCACACGTTATATTTTATTTTATTTCGCTTTGACAGTTCAGAAACTCCATGTATCACATGCTCAAACCATTTAATTTTTCATTGGGCCGAAAGGATCCAATACGAGTTGGGCCAAATGAATCTTCCTTGGGCTTGTAGATACACTAAGCTTGTAATCCGTTATTGTACCTATAGATCAAGACTGTTGCTGTATTTGTTCCTGTACAATCGAACATCAACCCAATTAACCACTTCTAGTATCATTTTTGTTAATGTTGTGGTGCCTTTTCGAACCAATAAATCATTTTATGAAATCTACAACAAATATTGTTATGAGCTAATGATGAATGACAAAGATGATGACGAGTGATGATGAAGGTATACGGTTTTGATGATGAGGTTTAGCGATATAGATTATGATTTGATGATGTTAGAATCATGATTTTACACAATAAAGATTTCGAAAATGATAAAAATGATAATGGTGATTAGGTTAAACTGATGTATGTTGATATCAATTAGGGTGAAGATGATGAAAAAGGAAAACAGAAATACATTCAGGTTAAAGTTAGTTTTACTTATCATCTGGGCATAGGCATTATTTTTGGAACTTTTTCTTGAGGTAGTTTTACTTATTATTAATATTATTATTACTATTATTATTTTGGTGATTATTATTGATAAAGTTAGTATTATTATTATTAGTAAATCATTATTAAAAAAAACTATCATTTTAACAAATAAA
The DNA here is from genome assembly GCF_046630445.1 of Rutidosis leptorrhynchoides. Classification (NCBI taxonomy): domain Eukaryota; kingdom Viridiplantae; phylum Streptophyta; class Magnoliopsida; order Asterales; family Asteraceae; genus Rutidosis; species Rutidosis leptorrhynchoides. Next base: position 42,792,556 of record NC_092340.1, read on the forward strand.
TATTTTGTATGTAAAATATACTTGTTACATATACTACAACTATATTAATATAACTATATACCAAACAAATTAGCAATAGTTATATAAATAATTACATATAACAAATGTTCAGTTTTTAAACATAAATATAACTAAATGAATAAATATTAATTATTTTTGTAAATATATATAACATATAACTTAAGAAAGAATATATAAATACAAAGTATATGTTTTAAAAAGGAAACTTAGTAAATCCTATATAACTACAAATATATAAATAATACATAAATGAAATTATGTAATTTCCATTATATGTTTTAATAGATACACAAATTGATATAGGTTCGTGAATCCGAGGTCAACCCTACACTTGTTAATTGACATCATATGTATTTTTACTACAAAATACAGTATGGTGAGTTTCATTTGATTCCCTTTTTACTCTTTACATTTTTGGGACTGAGAATACATGCGCTTTTATAAATGTTTGACGCAATAGACACAAGTATCTTAACTGCATTCTATGAAAGAATTATCTGGGATTGGAGTTGATTATTATGACACGCGTTAGCCCCCGGTTTCCGTTAGAGCGTATGAGCTCCCGAGCCCGGTGGATGGTTTATTATTTACGACATTTTGGCACCGGTTGTTCTATATTTTATAAACATGTGTTCAGCCGTGGGGTGTAAAGACCGGCACAGAGGTTCTATATTTTGAAGGCACATGTATTCAGCCGTGGGGTGAAAGACCGGCACAGATGGTTACTATTATATTTTGAATCCTCACCAGGTGTTCTTCATATGAAATATATTTTTGTGCAGTGGGAATGGGACTTCTGCACGTTTTATAATATCTAAAATCTTGTGGTCTATTAAAATGATGAAAATGAAATGATTACTATAAACTGATGAACTCACCAACCTTTTGGTTGACACTTGAAAGCATGTTTATTCTCAGGCTTGAAAGAAATCTTCCGCTGTGCATTAGCTCATTTTAAGGATATTACTTGGAGTCATTCATGACATATTTCAAAAGACGTTGCATTCGAGTCGTTGAAGTTCATTAGAGATTATTATTAAGTAAATGACAGATTAGGTCATTTACAGTTTGGATATTATGAAATGGTATGCATACCTGTCAACTTTCGATGAAATGAAAGTTTGTCTTTTAAAAACGAATGCAATGTTTGTAAAATGTATCATTTAGAGGTCAAGTACCTCGCGATGTAATCAACTATTATGAATCGTTTATAATCAATATGGACTTCGTCCGGATGGATTAGGACGGGGCATTTCAGCTGGTATCAGAGCGGTGGTCGTAGCGAACCAGGTCGACATTAGTGTGTCTAACTAGGAGTTGTTAGGATGCATTAGTGAAGTCTGGACTTAGACCTAGTAGTTGTTAGGTTATATTAATGAGTCTGGACTTCAACCTGGTCCGCATGTCAAAAGTTTTGCTTATCATTTCGTGTCAAAAATTACCTGCTTATCATTCTTAGTCTAGACACATCTTACTGCATTGATTGCATGAATAGTGTATAGACAAAATTCATATCTTAGCGTATCTGCTAAATCATATCTTAGTGTATCTGTTACTGTAGACTTTATCTGACACGTTTCCTTAATTCCCTTCGTAATCTACGGGATCTTCTGTACTATGTATAGGTATTCTATATAATTAGAATATCATCTGATATCCGAAAATTATTTCATATCGAAAAATCCTTTATTCAATCGTATGCAATGGAACTCACAACTAGTTCAGGTCCCTCGGATTCCGATATGGAATTTCACTCAAGCTCCGAAAGCAGTGTGACCAGAATGACTCAATCAATCAGCCATCCCCAATTCATCTGATGAGTTCGTAGTTGACTCAATTAACGGAGACGCGAAGAGAGCGATTCCTTCCACCAATCGAATTCACCTTTTGGCGAAGAACCTGAAGCACTTACAAGCGAACCCATTCGAAACACCATTTTCACACTCATTTTCCGAATATCTCGCCATGATTATATACTATCTCAAATTCAAAACCTTATTCACTCGCCCGTTCTTACCGACAATCATCCCGGAATAATGGAAGAAGTTAACCAGCTTCGCGCTCGAGTAATCAATATGGAGAATATGGTGCAAAACTTACCAGCTTCAGCAACATCAACAGTACCACCATCACCAACAGCAACATCCGCATCCCACACCTCAATTTCACAATCTGTCCCACGAACATCAACATCATACTGACCATAGATACCAAGGAGTACCAACAGCAATGAACAATGAACTATTGATCCATAACTTCATTAATATTCTGCGAAGAATATGTGGATCCTAATAGTTTTAGAGATTACTTATTCTAGCTCAAACCGAAAATCAAATGAGTCTAATATTATATTGACTCATTAAATCCATGATTACATCTGAAGAAAATATATGTGTATATATTTTTTCATAAAGATTGTGATTAAAAATTCTTTCGTACAAACTGTTAATGATGAAAATATTTTAACGGGAAGGTAATACCCGAGGAATATTTAAGATTTCACATTAATAAGTTACACTGTACATTCTTCAAATCTGATTCAACGGTCATTTCCTATCCTACTTACATCCACAGATAAATGAATCTGTTCACCACAGAATAATCATTTCCATTCAAATTTCATATTTGGATTTTGACATATCAGAATCCAACAAGTGGCATAATGAAGAAAACATTTGACGAAATAAAATTTGTTAGAAACAAACAAATTAACTATGAGAAATTTTGTTAAGAATCCACGCTAACAAAATCCTAGCTAACTGTTCCTAGCTAACTGTAGACTAATCCACTGAGGACTACCAACAGTGGACAATTAAAATGAATTAAAATATTTATTATAACATATGAAACTAAACAATTCTTCAAGTTTGCCACTTGATTTCATCTTAAACCTCATTTGTATCTTGACGATTACAATCTGCGTTCAAACCTTTCATGATTCTTGAAAACACCTAAATCGAGAGGATGAACCAACCGCACTTCATCTACAGAAGGAAAGATTTACGAATATAGTTATGCACCTGAAAACTCTCGGAAACTGAGTAAACGTTTAACGCGAGCTGTGCTAATTTCCTTTAGCGTTATTATTACCGAAAATAACTTTTCAATCCCTTTCCAAATTAGCCAATTTTGTCACAGCTCCAGCAAGTCAACTTCGACTTTTCGTTTGAAACAACCTTATTATAACCTTGATATATATGTGTGCTCTTTTATCGTTACCGGAGAACCTTTTATATTCCACCATATTACCATCAGCGTTTAATCATCTAAAAACACCATTCTCCTGAAACCACCTCGGATTGATAACCGACGATTTAAATATGGCTGCATTAAATGCAGAGGAAACAGTAAAAATTGTAGATGGCCTAAATGGCCAAGAGTTTGATGATGAAGAACGGACTGTTGGGAACGCTCGATAGAAAATTTGGTATTGAAAAATGGATTGGGCTAACCGTGAAGGAAACCAAGGACAAATACAAGGACCAAACCTTATATTCAAAGATTCCAGGTAATTCTGGATCCAATGAAAACATTAGAGAATATCTTGCTCCAAGGTCATGTTAAAATCTTGCGGAAAATTTTTCTTCATCAATCTTCGAACTTAGAAATTCCAAAATATCATCATAAATATCTTCGATATTTCTGAGGATATTTTCATAAATATTCTCGTCCAAAATTATATACCTCTTCATGCTATCTGTGATACCTTATATTGGAATTTTTTGTAAAATCTAAGTATAAAATATGAAGGATATTGAAGTAGTGTTGGGAACTGATGCATGAGTTAGTATAATATAATGATACTTGATCAACGTGATTATATTACAGTAGGTCATGCTGAGTTTCTAATAAAACGTGATGATTCTCAGTACCATCATCATGTGCCATTTACACGACTCTTACATTCTAACCAATCTCCAAGCATATTAAGAACATATCTTCTTAATAGTTCTATCTGTCCGGATATTCTGGTAATTTGCCAAATCAAGATCATGCCATTACGATTTTCTTCTTAGCACATTAACTATGTTCATTTCGAAATTCATATCTACGAATTCCGGACAATTATTCGCTTGACTTAAGGTCGGGAAGAGAAAACGAAAGCATAAAGCTCCGAAATATAATGAAGAATGTAAAACTCGACAACAATACATAAATTACAGACCGTGCATATCAATACGTATTGCCATGTAAAGGCACGGGAGAATTAAAATTTCTATAACCCCAAGGTAATAGTAGAAAAAAAATAAAAAAAATAAATAAATAAAATCCTCCGGTGGTAAATGAAAAAGAAGAATGATAGATATGAAAGTTAGGAGTATATCAAGAATCAGTACTGGATGGAGCATATTAATGAATGCTTTAAAGTATGAATTGAGGGAGAAAGAATAGAAGGTGTGAGCTGTGGAAATAAGGAAACAAAGAAGGTGGATTTATAGTGAAATATCCGATAAAGCAATCAAAACGGAAGATCGCATTTAAAGCGGATCCTAATTTCCTTAATTATCGAAGAATCAAATCTTATTACTAAGATCTTCCCCAAATTTCTTGAACTCCGGGAATCAACCTATCTACGTCAAAAGATATGACGAATCTATACCTACTCATTTCACTCTTTGGTGATAGCTTCATTCGTGCTCTTCGAGTAATCGAATTGTTTTATCTATATTAATCAATAATGATAAAACTCTATTCATCAACTCATATTCATCATGAAAACATTTTTATTGTTAGCCATGACCACCTCACTCAAATTTAGGGACGAAATTTCTTTAACGGGTAGGTACTATGATGACCCAAAAATTTCCGATCAAATTTAAACTTTAATCTTTATATGATTCCGACACGATAAGCAAAGTCTGTAATGTTGAGTCTCAAAAATTTTGAAACTATGTTTATATATTCAATTGACCTTCGACTGTTCCCAACGATTCACGAACAACTATTTGTAAATAGATTCATATATATTTAAGTATGTGTATATATATATATATATATATATATATATATATATATATATATATATACATGAAAATTAATTGTAAATATAAAAGATTAAATATTAAATTTATTTATTTGAAAACATATATTTAATGTATTTAATTATATAATAAAACATGAATTTATATATATATATAAAAATTATATTAAAAGTAAATATTAAATGATTGTAATACTCGTCGGATGTTCCGATTGATATTAAACAAGTTAAATTCAAACTTATGTAATTTTAAAATAAACGATGATACGAAAATGTGTTCTGTAAATTTTAGGATTACTAAAAATGTATCTAGGATCTAGTTATTAAATTTTAACACTTTTTATATTTTACCCAAAATTGAGAGGGACAGTTGATGTAAGTTTTATTTAATAGTTAATGCTCGAATTTTATACCATAATGACTGAAATAAATAAAGATAATTAATGTGAAAGTTTGAGATTTTTAGGAACACTTTTATATTTCAACTGTTTAGCAATGGACACGAAATAATATTAATATAAATGAGTGTCAGTAATAAAATGCCAAGGTTTATGGCTGCTAAATGATTCTAACACGTTTATTATTATTATGTATTATTAATATTATTATTATCTTATATTATATATATATATATATATATATATATATATATATTTCTATTTCTATTTCTATTTCTATTCCAAAGTAGTATCCGTGAATTGAATTAAAGAAGGTTATTACTGTTTTAAATTGACTCATGATTGATTAATATATGTCCATTTACAATCTACTTTCTGTTATCAATCCATATCTATCACAATCTATCTTTATTTATATTCCTTTTCTCTCTTGTTGTACGAGAACCAATCACCAACACAATTTATGTACCATATATACTGTATCTAATTTTTGTTTGAGAGTAAACTTACAATCAAAACCCACTTATTATTTATATACATATAATTATGCATGCATCAATCTATCTCAACACTTAGATATACATACATATGCAATTAGATTATAACAAACAAAATATATAATGGAATCAATTTCATATCACGATCATACTGTTTTGATTTTTGTTTCTTGTCTCCAATCTGTTACCAATCTAATTCAATCTCAGTTACAATTACAAATTCATTTAGAAGTCTAGATCACTTTTTATATTTTTCTTCTTTTTCTTCTGTCCTCTACTCCTACCCGAATAAACCACCATCTTCAAACGAGAACCACCATGTTCACCACTCTTAAACCATCCTCTTCCTCTCATTATTTTCACTCTCTCTCTAATCTTGTGTTTTCTGTGATAACCAAGATCACCAACTCAAACCCGAACACCACCTTGATGGTTTGTTTCTCTTCACCATGAACCATCACCATGTTCGAACACCCATCTATTATCAAGACTAACGAATAGTTATTGCTTCTATTTTGTTGCTAGACCGAGACCAAACTATCAACTCATCGATCACCATTTTGTTACCCGATCATAAAATATCATCCTCACCATCACGTTTGCTACTACGGCTCCAAACCACTACCACCACGTTGACTATCTCTTAATCGAATCATTTTCTGTCCGAGTTTAAAACATGAGAAACGAAAACCCTGCAATCCGATGAACCAAGAAAACCACAACTACTTTTTAACACTCATCGATCACCATCATTAAAACCCTCCGAAACCTGTTGCAACACTTGCAAACCGAAACACCATCAAACTTACTTCTGTTTGATCCTATTTATATTCGAATTGCAAACCATAACCACCAACTCTCTCTCCTATCCTTCTTCTCTTTTTGTTTTCTGTTAAGACCCGGCCGCCACCACCAATTGGAAACCCACAAGTCACTATGGTAATACCACCACGAAGAGCCACCATCACCATGATTACCATAACCTTCAAACACCCCTTTTCGTTAGCTGCTATTTTTTTTTTTTTTTTTTGTTCATGTTGCTAACGCTACGGACTGAAGTCCCATTTATATTTTTTTTCTTTCAACAAATATAGAAGTGGAGAATGATGTACAACAACACAAATAAAAGAAGGCTGTATTTTAAATTGCTTTTGGTGTTTTCCTTTATATGATTGCCGACAAATTTATAGCAATTGAGGATTAGGTAGTGCTTTGAATGAGAGGTGGAGCCAAACAACTACATGCATACACTTTATTATAATTGGTACCCAATAGTTTCGGTATTTGCTAGTGCTTGTGGACTGCTGCTGTCCTACTTTTTTTTTTCTTTTCCATGAAGTCGATGATGAGATGATAAGGTACCAGTTTATGTTTTACAATTGGAGCTGAACGATATTAAAATGCAAAGGTGATATTAGGATCATACTTAATTAAGTTATTTAATCCTACAAAGTATCATTATTGAAGTTGCCAGCAAGATATCTTTTATGATTAAGATATTGGGATGTGATGTGAGAATGACGAATTGTTGAGATAGGGAGCATGCACACGTTATATTTTATTTTGTTTCGCTTTGACAGTTCGGAAACTCCATGTATCACATGCCCAAACCATTTAATTTTTCATTGGGCCGAAAGGATCCAATACGAGTTGGGCCAAATGAATCTTCCTTGGGCTTGTAGATACACTAAGCTTGTAATCCGTTATTGTACCTATCGATCAAGACTGCTGCTGTATCTGTTCCTGTACAATCGAACATCAACCCAATTAACCACTTCTAGTATCGTTTTTTTTTATTGCTGTGGTGCCTTTTCGAACCAACAAATCATTTTATAAAATCTACAACAAATATTGTTATGAGCTAATGATGAATGACAAAGATGATGACGAGTGATGATGAAGGTATACGGTTTTGATGATGAGGTTTAGCGATATAGATTATGATTTGATGATGTTAGAATCATGATTTTACACAATAAAGATTTCGAAAATGATAAAAATGATAATGGTGATTAGGTTAAACTGATGTATGTTGATATCAATTAGGGTGAAGATGATGAAAAAGGAAAACAGAAATATATTCAGGTTAAATTTAAAAGGGTTACATATTATAACAGAAAAATAGAAGACGGATTCATGGTGTGGGTGTGTTTGTGTCAATCGAGAGGTCTCGGGTTCGAGCCTGGGCATAGGCATTATTTTTGGAACTTTTTCTTGAGTTAGTTTTACTTATTATTAATATTATTATTACTATTATTATTTTGGTGATTATTATTGATAAAGTTAGTATTATTATTATTAGTAAATCATTATTAAAAAAACTATCATTTTAACAAATAAATATTTTGTATGTAAAATATACTTGTTACATATACTACAACTATATTAATATAACTATATACCAAACAAATTAGCAATAGTTATATAAATAATTACATATAACAAATGTTCAGTTTTTAAACATAAATATAACTAAATGAATAAATATTAATTATTTTTGTAAATATATATAACATATAACTTAAGAAAGAATATATAAATACAAAGTATATGTTTTAAAAAGGAAACTTAGTAAATTCTATATAACTACAAATATATAAATAATACATAAATGAAATTATGTAATTTCCATTATATGTTTTAATAGATACACAAATTGATATAGGTTCGTGAATCCGAGGTCAACCCTACACTTGTTAAATGACGTCATATGTATTTTTACTACAAAATACAGTATGATGAGTTTCATTTGATTCCCTTTTTACTCTTTATATTTTTGGGACTGAGAATACATGCGCTTTTATAAATGTTTGACGCAATAGACACAAGTATCTTAACTGCATTCTATGATAGGATTATCTGGGATTGGGGTTGATTATTATGACACGCGTTAGCCCCCGATTTCCGTTAGAGCGTATGAGCTCCCGAGCTGGGTGGATGGTTTATTATTTACGACATTTTGGCACCGGTTGTCCTATATTTTATAAACATGTGTTCAGCCGTGGGGTGTAAAGACCGGCACAGAGGTTCTATATTTTGAAGGCACATGTATTCAACCGTGGGGTGAAAGACCGGCACAGATGGTTACTATTATATTTTGAATCCTCACCAGGTGTTCTTCATATGAAAGATATTTTTGTGCAGTTGGAATGGGACTTCTGCACGTTTTATAATATCTAAAATCTTGTGGTCTATTAAAATGATGAAAATGAAATGATTACTATAAACTGATGAACTCACCAACCTTTTGGTTGACACTTGAAAGCATGTTTGTTCTCAGGTTTGAAAGAAATCTTCCGCTGTGCATTAGCTCATTTTAAGGATATTACTTGGAGTCATTCATGACATATTTCAAAAGACGTTGCATTCGAGTCGTTGAAGTTCATTAGAGATTATTATTAAGTAAATGACAGATTAGGTCATTTACAGTTTGGATATTATGAAATGGTATGCATACCTGTCAACTTTCGATGAAATGAAAGTTTGTCTTTTAAAAACGAATGCAATGTTTGTAAAATGTATCATTTAGAGGTCAAGTACCTCGCGATGTAATCAACTATTTTGAATCATTTAGAATCAATATGGACTTCATCCGAATGGATTAGGACGGGGCATTTCACGTAAGGACCGTGTGGTGTGATCTATCGTTTGTTTTATACACCGAAGGTGGGATCGTGAGGACCGTGTTGTGTGATTAGTGATGCGATAGCCGTGTTTCGCTCACATGTTGTTACGGGTATGACAATAGTCGATTTTGTACACCTTAGGATTAGCGTTGCCATAGTCGTTTTGGGCGCTTTTAGTTTTAGTCGTTGCTTATGATGTTAGGATAGTGGCGTATTGGTTGTATTACGCACTACAAATGATGTTTAGTGGTAAGTGTAATCCGTAAGGATTCATGTGATTCGATCCTCAACGTTCGGATTGTTGACTTTAGGTTGAGACATGGTCGCTTTTAGCGTTGTCCTTGGTAAAGGTACGCTAAGGAATTGATATCTCGGTACGAGATTGGTTGAGTTTTTCCCAATATGGGGAAAAGAGCAGGTTTTAGTGCTCGGATAGTGGTTTCGATAAATCGCGGGTGACGATTTTAGTTGTTAAAGGTGATTCATTGGGAAGAATTGTCTAGGAAAGTTCAGATGGGAACTTAGGATTGAGGGCCGTTGAGTAGTTCCGGATTGGTTAAGTGGAGAAGATCACGAGGACGTGATCGAGTTTAAGTGGGGGAGAGTTGCAAGACCCAAATATTTATTGTACATAATATATTTATGGTGTACGATGCGTGTATGAAGTGTACGAAGCACGTACGTGTTGCTTGCTCGAACGTCGAAGGAAACTGGACGTTGTCTGAAGTGACAAGGTGTGTACGTATCTTTTCAACCCCAAATAAAGTTTGAGTTGATATTTCAAAGCCTTACCATTATAAAGAAAATCTTATTACGTTTCCAACGATATTTGATTCATCGAAAACGGAGCTACGGTCAAAAAGTTATGGCCAAAACAAGAAACTGAAAACTGACCTGAAGGTTGGAGCGGCGCTCCACCTTATGGAGCGGTGCTCTGATCCCGTGTGATGCAATTTTCAGTTTTTTTAAAAGGTTTAAATGAGGGGTACTTTGGTCTTTTCATGTAAGGTCGGTTTAGGGTCACCAAAAGATCTAGAACTCCATTGGAGCTCATTTCTCACGCACACAAACACTCTCATCCATATCTAGAGAGAGAGGAAGGGTTCTAGAGTGAGAGAGCTTGAATTGGAGAAGAAGGAGTTGGATTCTCACCAAAGCTCGGTGATAACGCTAAAAACGAACATATATTTCATAGCATTATTCCTCAAGAAAGACAAGCTTTTAGTTGCAATTGTTCTATTTACAAGTGATATTCGTTTAAATAATAAAAGGTGAAGACAAAAGACAGATTCGACGAATTGAAGACGCAAACGACCAAAAAGCTCAAAAGTACAAAAGACAATCAAAAAGGTTCCAATTATTGATAAGAAACGTCTCGAAATCACAAGAGTACAAGATTCAAAACGCAAAATACAAAATATAAAATTGTACGCAAGGACGTTCGAAAATCCGGAACCGGGACTAGAGTCAACTCTTAACGCTCGACGCAACGGACTAAAAATTACAAGTTAACTATGTATATAAATATAATATAATATATAATTAATTATATTATTTATATATATATTATATATATATAATAAAAACCGTCGGCAGAGAAAACTCCAAGGACTGAGCTGTAATTTCTATCTCCGCGACTCGCGGAGTTTGAAGAGGCTTTTGCCGCGAGTCGCGGAGCCCCAATTTTCAACTCTGGCTATAAAGCAAACCGAATTCTGATCAAATTTCATATCTTATTTCTCTATCTCTCTCAATATATACGATATATATATATATAATTTATATTTTAATTTTAATTTTAATTTTAAATCCTAATAATAAGGGTATGTTAGCGAATGTTGTAAGGGTATAGGTCGAAATTCTGTCCGTGTAACGCTACGCTATTTTTAATCATTGTAAGTTATGTTCAACCTTTTTATATTAATGTCTCGTAGCTAAGTTATTATTATGCTTATTTAAAACGAAGTAATCATGATGTTGGCTAATTACTAAAATTGGGTAATTGGGCTTTGTACCATAATTGGGGTTTGGACAAAAGAACGACACTTGTGGAAATTAGACTATGGGCTATTAATGGGCTTTATATTTGTTTAACTAAATGAAAGTTTGTTAATGTTAATATAAAGATTTACAATTGGGCGTCCCTATAAATTACCATATACACTCGATCGGACACGATGGGCGGGGTATTTATATGTACGAATAATCGTTCATTTAACCGGACACGGGAATGGATTAATAGCCACTAGAATAATCAAAACAGGGGTGAAATTACATTCAAGGGTAATTGGTGTAATTGTTAACAAAGTAGTAAAACCTTGGTTTACACGCAGTCGATAACCTGGTGTATTCATTAAACAAAGTATTAAAACCTTGTTACAATTCGAATCCCCAATTAGTTGGAATATTTAACTTCGGGTATAATAATAATTTGACGAGGACACTTGCAATTTATATTTATGACTGATGGACTGTTATGGACAAAAACCAGACGGACATATTAAATAATCCAGGACAAAGGACAATTAACCCATGGGCATAAAACTAAAATCAACACGTCAAACATCATGATTACGGAAGTTTAAATAAGCATAATTCTTTTATTTCATATTTAATTTCCTTTATTTTATATTTAATTGCACTTCTAATTATCGCACTTTTATTTATTTTATTTTATCGCACTTTTAATTATCGTACTTTTTAATTATCGCAATTTTATTTTATCGCATTTTTATTATTCGCAATTTCATTATCGTTATTTACTTTACGCTTTAATTTAAGTCTTGTATTTATTTTATATTTTACATTAGGTTTTAACTGCGACTAAAGTTTTAAAATCGACAAACCGGTCATTAAACGGTAAAAACCCCCCTTTATAATAATAATATTACTTATATATATATTTGTATTTTTATAAAAGTAAACTAATATAGCGTTGAGCTTTGTTTAAAGATTTCCCTGTGGAACGAACCGGACTTACTAAAAACTACACTACTGTACGATTAGGTACACTGCCTATAAGTGTTGTAGCAAGGTTTAAGTATATCCATTCTATAAATAAATAAATATCTTGTGTAAAATTGTATCGTATTTAATAGTATTTCCTGCAAAAATTTAATAACTATTTTATATACACCTCGCATAACATCAAGTATTTTTGGCGCCGCTGCCGGGGACCTCATCTTAAAAGCCGGAAGCGCAACGCTAATATAAAAAAAAAAAAGATTTTTAGTTACTTTTATTAAAAGTCGTTTTTGTAAAAATACGTTTTAATTATTCAAAAATATAAAAAAAAAACAAAAATATAAGTATTTTTAAGATTTTATTAAATATTTAAGTTTTATAAGTTTCTTTATTTTTATTTTAGTTTATAAAAATATAAGTTTTAATATCTTTTATTTAATTAAAAAAAACAGAAAACAGAAAACATAAAAAAAAAAAAAATTAAAGAAAAACGCGTAAAAACTCAAAGCTGTCAACTGAATTTCTGAACCCCGCGACTCGCGGGGTTTTCTTCTTTAATTGCCGCGACTCGCGGAGCTACTCTGACACGCGCACAGGAAGCCCTAATTCTGCATTAATTACGATTTTTAATTAATTATTATTAATATTTAAACCTAATTATTATTATTATTATTATTAGTTTTATTTTTACTTTTACTTTTTATTTATATATTTTAGTTAAATTAGTTTTATTAAATTGTAAAATTAGTAGTTTTATAAAATAAATAATATAAAAATAATATTTTTATAAAAATTGTACTTTTTACAACTTTTTGTATATTTTTATATTTTGTCCCTTTTTAATCGTTGTAGCGTAATATTTGTATTTTTTAGCTCATATTTAATTTTAAACTTAGTTTTAGCTATAGTTATTTTTACTCCTAGATTTTTAGGCTTTGCCGTAAAATTCCTTAAGTGCTTTTTCTTTAGACTAAGATTTAGGTGCTTTAGAATTTGGCGACGCCTTTTTAAGTTTTAGTTTCTTTTTAAGTTATTTCCATTTGGGATTTAGTTTTTCCTATAAGCTTTAATATTTTTAGACCTTTTACTATGTATCAATTATCATTCCAATTAGTAATTTCAATTTGCGATTATAATTTTAAGTTAGTTATAGTAATAAGGTTAGGTTAGTTAAGTATTTTTAAGTTTTTATAAGTTTCTTTTATTTTTCCGTCACCTTTTATTTTTCAACCATTTTTTTTCTTTTTCAACCTTTTTCGACGAACTCTTTTTCTCTCTTATTTCTCGCTATTCTAGTTTTTAGGACTTAGAATTTTTTCTACTTCTTATCTAAATTTCTTAAAATTACGAAAATTTATTTTAAGTGGTTAAATTAATAGACATCAAAATTTTCTGGTTCGTAGTAATAGTTGGATTTGTACGTGGACCGGGTTATTGGAGCCAAACAGTCCTCAATTATATTGAGACCAAACGAATCCTGCCCCTCTGCTGCATCTTTTGGCTATTCGAAACGTGGGCAAAATCAGAAAAGTCTATTGATTGGATAACTTATTATAATTTTTCTTTCCTTTTAAAAACTAATAGGATATTCAGTGAATGCACCGAGCAAGACGTTCATCACCTTTTGTACGTTCACCACCTGTAACTCGATCAAGACATCGTTTAACAAATATAACCGCCGTTGATTTTTCTTTAGAATCGTCATCCAGTCGACCAAGTACTTCAGTTCAAATTTCCGATAATCCATTTTTTGAACCCAACCTCACAATTGAGAATCCAGAGAATATTCAGGAACGGTTCGTAGATCCTGAACCATTAAACTTTCCTCCGGAACCACCAATCATTCAAACAGAGATTGTTGAGGAACGAACCATTAAAACAGAATCATCTAGTGATACCGATTCAACAAATTCAATTATGGAGAATCTGGAACCTTTAAGTATGGAAGACCGAATGAGAGCTAAACGCACTGGCCAAGGTCACGCAATTACTCATCCAGACATTAATGCGCCAGATTATGAAATCAAAGGACAAATTCTACACATGGTGACTAATCAATGCCAATTTAGTGGTGCGCCAAAGGAAGATCCAAATGAACATCTACGTACCTTTAATAGGATCTGCACACTATTTAAAATACGAGAAGTGGAGGATGAACAGATATATCTCATGTTATTTCCCTGGACTTTAAAGGGAGAAGCCAAAGATTGGTTGGAATCGTTACCTGAAGGGGCGATCGATACATGGGATGTTTTAATTGACAAATTTCTTAAACAATTCTTTCCTGCATCTAAAGCCGTAAGACTTCAAGCAGAAATTGTTACGTTCACACAGAAGCCAAATGAAACTCTATATGAGGCGTGGACAAGATATGGAAAGTTATTAAGAGGATGTCCGCAACATGGTTTAGACACCTGTCAAATAGTACAAATATTCTACCGAGGATGCGACATCACTACAAGAAAAGACATAGATATAGCAGCTGGTGGTTCTATTATGAAGAAAACCGAAACTGATGCTTACAAAATTATTGATAACACTGCTTCCCACTCGCATGAGTGGCACCAAGAAAAAGATATCATTAGATCATCTAAAGCAGCTAGAGCCGATTCTAGCCATGACTTAGATTCCATTTCCGCAAAGATAGATGCTTTCGAGAGACGAATGGAAAAGATGACTAAAGATATTCATGCTATACGAATTAGTTGTGAGCAGTGTGGAGGACCACATTTGACAAAAGATTGTCTCAGTATTGAATTAACAATGGAACAAAGAGAGAATATTTCATACATAAACCAAAGGCCTGGAAATAATTATCAGAATAATTATCAACCGCCAAGACCAATTTACAATCAAAACCAGAATTATAACCGAAATATTCCATACAACAACCAACAAGGTCCTAGCAATCAACAAGTATCCAATAATACTTATAATCAGCAAAGACCGAATTTTCAAAACAAACCACCACAACAAACCGATGATAAAAAGCCGAATTTAGAAGATATGATGACGAAGCTAGTTGAAACTCAAACGCAGTTTTTCACATCTCAAAAACAAACAAATGAACAAAATGCTCAAGCATTTAGAAATCAACAAGCTTCTATTCAAAATCTGGAACAAGAAGTAAGTAACCTAGCAAGGTTAATAGGTGAAAGAAAACCGGGAAGTCTACCTAGTGATACAAATGCTAACCCCCGGAATGAAACAGCTAAAGCTATTACCACAAGAAGTGGTACAACACTTAAACCACCTGAAATACCTGTAACTTCTGATGAAACTATTCCTACTCCACAAGAACCACAACCTGATCAAGATAAGGAAAAAGAACCGGTAGTTGAAAAGGTTAATGAAAATAACACAGTTAAGGATAAACCTTATGTTAAACCATACCAACCACCACTTCCTTACCCGAGTAAAATGAAGAAAGAGAAACTTGAAGCCGAGCAATCCAAATTCTTGGATATGTTTAAACAGATAAATGTAAATCTTCCTTTCATTGATGTGATTTCAGGAATGCCAAGATATGCTAAATTCTTGAAAGATCTAATCTCAAATAGAAAGAAAATGGAAGAACTCTCGGCTGTTACTATGAATGCTAATTGTTCAGCAGTGCTGTTGAATAAGATACCAGAAAAACTATCTGATCCAGGAAGTTTCACAATTCCATGTTTTCTGGGTAGTCTTAGTTCAATAGAAGCATTGGCAGACTTAGGTGCTAGTATAAATCTAATGCCGTATTCACTATACGCTAAACTAGACCTTGGAGAGTTAAAACCAACCAGAATAAGCATACAACTAGCCGATAGATCAATAAAATATCCTAGAGGGATAATGGAGAACATGCTAGTTAAAGTTGGTACTTTAGTATTTCCAGTAGATTTTGTTGTTTTGGACATGGAAGAAGATTCTCAAGTTCCTCTCATATTAGGAAGACCATTCTTAAACACGGCTAAAGCAATGATAGACGTGTTCGGTAAGAAACTAACCCTAAGTATAGAGGATGAGAGTGTTACCTTTTCAGTTGATAGAGCAATGCAACAACCACAATCTGCAGATGATACATGTTATTATATTCAAACTATAGATGCACATGCAGAATTATTAGAAGAATTTCCAGAATTACAAGGAACAGGAGAATGTTCTTTAGGAGAAGGTAATGAACCAATTGATGAAGCTGAAATGTTAGCTACACTTATAGCTAATGGATATGAACCAACAACAGAAGAAATTCAAATGCTAAAAGAAGAAGACAGATATCGATATAAATCATCGATAGAAGAACCTCCGAAATTAGAGTTAAAGCCACTTCCAAACCATTTGGAATATGCTTATTTACATGGTGAATCTGAATTACCTGTAATAATATCGTCTTCTCTTACTGAAAATGAGAAATCACAACTCATTTCTGTGTTGAAAGCTCATAAACCAGCCATTGCATGGAAGATTCATGATATTAAAGGAATAAGTCCTTCGTATTGCACACATAAAATCCTTATGGAAGAAGGTCATAAAACGTATGTGCAACGCCAACGAAGATTAAATCCTAATATGCAAGATGTTGTTAAGAAAGAGATTATTAAACTGCTAGATGCAGGTTTGATATATCCAATTTCTGATAGTCCATGGGTAAGCCCAGTTCAATGCGTGCCTAAGAAGGGTGGCATGACTGTCATCACAAATGAGAAAAATGAACTTATTCCTACTAGGACTGTAACAGGATGGCGTGTATGTATTGATTATAGAAAATTAAATGACGCCACCAGAAAAGATCACTTTCCCTTACCTTTCATAGATCAAATGTTGGAAAGATTAGCCGGAAATAGTTACTATTGTTTTCTAGATGGATTTTCCGGATATTTTCAAATTCCAATAGCACCCGAAGATCAAGAGAAAACCACATTCACGTGCCCTTATGGTACGTTTGCTTACAAACGCATGCCATTTGGACTTTGTAACGCCCCTGCAACCTTTCAAAGGTGTATGATGGCGATTTTTCACGACATGATAGAAGAATGCATGGAAGTATTCATGGATGACTTTTCAGTCTTCGGTGATACATTTAAATCATGTCTAGTTAATCTGGAACGAATGCTAATTAGATGCGAAAAATCAAATCTAGTACTTAATTGGGAGAAATGACATTTCATGGTTAAAGAAGGCATCGTTCTTGGACATAAAATTTCAAAAGAAGGAATTGAAGTGGATAGAGCTAAAGTAGATGTAATTGCTAAACTTCCACATCCCACAAATGTTAGAGGAGTTAGGAGTTTTCTAGGGCATGCCGGTTTTTACCGACGTTTTATAAAAGATTTTTCTAAAATTGCCACTCCTATGAATAAACTCCTAGAAAAGGATGCGCCATTCATCTTTTCAGATGAGTGTATCAAATCTTTTAATATTCTTAAAGAGAAACTCACTAATGCACCGATCATGATAACACCAAATTGGAATCTACCATTTGAACTAATGTGCGATGCAAGTGATTTTGCAATGGGAGCCGTTTTAGGACAAAGGATTGAAAAACGATTTCAACCTATATATTATGCTAGTAAGACATTACAAGGAGCACAA
Source organism: Rutidosis leptorrhynchoides (assembly GCF_046630445.1). NCBI lineage: Eukaryota > Viridiplantae > Streptophyta > Magnoliopsida > Asterales > Asteraceae > Rutidosis > Rutidosis leptorrhynchoides. The sequence goes on from NC_092340.1 coordinate 42,810,617, forward strand.
ACGAACTATACAACTACTGAAAAAGAACTCCTTGCTATTGTCTTTGCTTTTGACAAATTTCGATCATATCTCGTTCTAGCAAAAACGGTGGTCTATACCGACCATTCTGCTCTTAGATACCTATTTTCAAAACAAGATGCTAAACCAAGACTAATCCGTTGGATCTTACTCTTACAAGAGTTTGATATTGAAATCCGAGATAAAAGAGGAGCAGAAAATCTCGCCGCTGATCATCTTTCTCGTCTTGAAAATCCCGAATTAGAAGTTCTGAATGAATCGGCCATAAAAGACAACTTTCCTGATGAATATCTATTGAAGATAGATTATAAAGAAATCCCATGGTTTGCAGACTATGCAAACTACTTAGTTTGTGGATTCCTTGAAAAAGGATTATCGTACCAAAGACGAAAGAAATTCTTCAGTGATATAAAACACTATTTCTGGGAAGATCCACATCTGTTTAAAAGTTGTCCCGATGGAATAATACGCCGATGTGTATTTGGAGATGAAGCTAGTAAAATTTTAAACCATTGTCACACAGGACCAACAGGAGGGCATTATGGGCCTCAACTAACAGCAAGAAAAGTTTATGAAGCTGGATTCTATTGGCCTACAATTTACAAAGACGCACACCTTCTTTGCAAATCCTGTGATGCATGTCAAAGGGCCGGAAAAATAAGTCAACGTGATGAAATGCCACAAAATGTCATCCAAGTATGTGAAGTATTTGACATTTGGGGTATTGACTTTATGGGTCCATTTCCAAAATCTCATAATAATCTATATATACTCGTAGCCATTGATTATGTATCTAAATGGGCGGAAGCACAAGCTCTCCCAACTAACGATGCACGAGTTGTAGTCAACTTTTTAAAACGTCTTTTTGCAAGGTTTGGAACACCGAAAGCTTTAATAAGTGATCGGGGTACTCATTTCTGTAATAATCAACTTGAGAAAGTTCTTAAAAGATATGGAGTAACTCATAAAATCTCCACCGCATATCATCCACAAACAAGTGGACAAGTTGAAAATACCAACCGAGCTTTAAAACGTATTCTAGAGAAAACCGTAGGAACAAATCCAAAGGAATGGTCCATTAAATTGGAGGATGCACTCTGGGCTTTTAGAACAGCCTACAAAACTCCAATTGGAACCACACCTTTTAGACTTGTTTATGGAAAAGCATGTCATCTTCCAGTAGAAATTGAACACAAAGCATTTTGGGCTTTGAAGACATGTAATCTTGATTTACATGAAGCCGGACGTCTACGATTAAGTCAACTAAACGAATTAGAAGAATTAAGACATGAAGCATACGAAAATTCGTTAATCTATAAAGAAAGAACGAAGAAATGGCATGATAAAAGAATCAGAAGTTCAAAAGAATTTAAAGAAGGAGACAGAGTTCTTCTTTTCAATTCACGATTCAAGCTATTTCCTGGAAAATTGAAATCAAGATGGTCTGGACCATTCATAGTCAAAAGAGTTTTCCCATACGGAACGATAGAATTAATAAATTCAAATGGGATTGAATTTAAAGTTAATGGTCACAGAGTTAAACATTACATACATGGTCCGATGGAAGTCGACAACGAAGTTAATCACAATTTCGACACCACAGCTAACTAAGTGTGGGGAGAATCAAGTGTTTAAAGGATAATATGTATTTCTGTTAGAGTTAGATTGTCTGTTTTCTTGTAGTTCTCGAAAATGGAACACGTATGGTCTTTCCCTAGCAGACCCTAAAGAACTAGTCTTCTCCCCCCATTCTGAATTTTTATTTTTTTTAGGTTTTTACAAAATGAAGACTGCCTGTGAACTAAACCATGGTCTAATGCTACACGCTTTGATCACTAAACGTAATAATGACATACTACCGAGCGAATTAGTATCAGTAATCAGAGAAAGAATGGACGGAGTTAGAAAAGGATCCAGATGCGAAGATAATAAGTTACAATTTGGTAAAGGAAAATCAAAATCCGCAGCGAAAAGAAGAGCACGACACCTAGAACGATGTCACAAATGCGGAAAATGGTCACATGGAGGTAAATGTTCAAATAATCAAACCTATTCAAATACCGAATTTGTTACTTTATGCAGAGACGGACCGTTCATATGTTTAGAAGAAAAGACAATGAATGCTCGAGGTTACGCCTATGCAGCCATGGAAAACCAATTAAACCGACTATCTTATGAATATAATAGATCATATAACTAAGAAATCTATTTCACAGGTATGTCTGTACAGTTTTTATTTTTATTTATTTTTAACCTTTTGATAATAAACGCTAATTTGTTCGCTAAAAAGTATTAAATTGGTATTAAATAAAATTAGGTTTGGCGACCGAAATTATTGATATCATTCAAAAATTTATTACATCACTGCGAAATTTAACGTTTATTCTTAAGGTATAAATATCTTTAATCAATCAACCCAAAATATTTCAAAAATTCATCATAGGTTAAATTAGGTCTTGGAACCGAAATTACTTTACCGAAAAGAGGGGCGCATATTTTTGATAATATTTGATTGATTAAAGTGGGATAAAAAGACAAAAAAAAAAGATTTTTAATTTTATTATGTTTTTAAAATTAATATTTAAATCTTAAATTAATATTGTAAATTTTGTAAAAACAATATATTTAAAATTGTAAATATTTGAAAAATTAATATAAGTTTGGTATGAATTTATAATATGAATTTTTAAATTAAGTTTGGTGTGAATTTTTAATTTTTAAAATATGAATTTTTAATTTTATGCATTTCAAATTTTAAGTTTGGTGTGAATTTTGAATTTTTAATAATTTTGAATTTTATATTTAAGTTGTGTGAATTTAAAAACAAAAATTTACTTTATCTCATTAAGTTAAAAATATGATTTTTAAAATTCGTCGTAAGTTGAAGACTAGGTCTTTGAACCGAAATTGCTTTACCCGAGAGAGGGACGAGAACTTTTATTATCATTATTTTTAATCTTATTGAATTAGAGTATATGCCAAATAAAAAAAAAAAAAAAAAAAAAAAAAAAAAACCCAAAAATCTTAGCTTTTAAAACAATCGCTACAAAAAGACAAATTTTAAAATTTTGTCGAGGGACGGACTAGGACATCGATCCGAAACGACCTCGTCCTAA